>NC_061111.1:168444618-168586195 GCF_002878395.1 Capsicum annuum | reverse complement strand
ATCTAAGGAATTAACCGCATTTATGGTACCACAAGGATTTTATGAATGGAACGTATTACCATTTGGATATAAAAATGCACCAGGTAGATACCAACATTTTATAGATAGTTATTTTAAACAATTACCTAATTGTATAGTATACATAGATGATATACTACTATATACAAAAACTAAAGAAGAACATTTAAAATTATTAGAACAATTTACAGATATAATAGAAAAATTGGGAATAAGTTTAACTAAAAAGAAAGTCGAAATTATGAAAGACCAGATAGCGTTTTTAGGAATACAAATAGATAAAAGTGGAATAAAAATGCAACAACATATAGTACAAAAAATAATAAATTCAAAAGAAGAATTAGATACAAAAAAAAGAAATTACAATCATTTTTAGGATTAGTAAGCCAAGTAAGAGAATATATACCAAAATTAACAGAAAACGCAAAGCCTTTACAGAAAAAGTTAAAAAAGGATTTAGAATATAATTACAACGAAGAAGATAAAAAACAAGTTCAGAAAATAAAAATACTTTGTAAAGAGTTACCAAAATTACAATTCCCAGACGAAAAAAAAAAATTTATATATATAGTAGAAGCAGATGCTAGTAAATATAGTTATGGATGAGTACTTAAATATAGATGTGAAGAAGATAAATTAGAACATCATTGTAGATACTACTCAGGTACGTTTAATGAAACAGAAATAAAATGAGAAATAAATAGAAAAAAATTATGTTCATTATATAAATGTTTATTAGCATTTGAGCCATATATTGTATACAACAAATTTATCGTACGAACAGATAATACACAGGTACGTTGGTGGTTAACAAAGAAAATACAAAATTCAGTTACAACGAAAGAAATTCGGAGACTAATATTGAATATATTAAATTTTACATTTACAATTGAAGTAATTAGTACTAACAAAAATGTTATTGCAGATTACATATCAAGACAAAGCTATACAGACTGATATAATAGAAGATGATGCTTTAGAAAATATACTCAAAACCCTAACCACACTTTCAATGAAAGTGGACAGTATGGGTAATGAAATAGAAAAGCTAAAGACTAATGAAGTTAAACTGAAGTCTGAAGCTACAAATCAGCTAACTCAACAGTGTGCAGAGCTATGTCAATCGGAAGAAAATAAAATTTCAGAGCAAAAAGGAGACATTGGGACACTCCATAAAACCCATAACGTTTATCAATCTACAATGGCAGGTACAAGCAAAGGAGTTAGTGGACAAAGATATCAAAACATGAATATGAATAAGATATTTGAAAAACTATTTATACCAAAAATACAAAAAGACCCCTTGTACATACCCCACAAATTACCACATATCGAGATAGTTTGAACCAAGATAAAAAAGCTTATATCCATATAGCTCGAAGATATATAGAAAATATCTACAAAGTAGAAACTTTTCTAAACCTTAACCCCATAGCTACAAATATCCAAGAACCAAACACAAACTATACAACCAAAAAATTGCAAGATTACAACAAGCTAATCGCACTACCCAAAACCAACCCAAGCTTAATAAAAATATGTTTCGACTATAGATTATTAAATACCGTATATACCCAAGATGGATAAGAACTAATAGCTATAGAAGAATTACATAAAGTATTCACCACCTATAAAAGAGTAACCAAAGGAAATCTCTTTTATATAAAGTTTTATACTGCACCAACAGAGATATTATACGACGAGATCAAACCAGTTATACAAGTTGTAAAACTAGGATTAACCAGAGATATGATTATACCGGAAGATATTGTGTAGCAGCCAGAGATACCCAAAATCGAGATACCTGATTTTTACGCAAATAAACGACTTATTGGAATAGCTACAATTATTCAAGAATTAACAAATAATTATATCAATGAAAACCCAACATGGAGCTATTATTCAAGAGATCATCAAATGATTTATTCAAATTCAATAGAACTATGACAAACAGATATGGAAGATGTTAGACAATGGATAGTAACGTTACTTAACCCAGAAAAATAATCTACTGAAAGAGCAATTAGGAAAGGATTTATTTCAGCTGGATTATTAACAAAATATTGCAAGATAATTAGACACAAATATCCAGATCATCAATGTTCGAGATGTAATGGAGGAGATAATATTATCCTAGAAGTTCAACTAGAATAAAAGAAAAAACCAACCAAGAAGATAAGGACGCCAGCTAGAAGATAAAAATCAACGGAGCAATAATAGAAAGATAAGGAGACAAAAATATTAAAGGAAGAAAGCGACATATGGAGAAAAATCTAACTTTGTGAAAAATAAGATACGAGAATCATGTAAACATTTAATAGCTTTACTATTTCTTGGGTAGACCTTTTGACTTTTCTTTTATTCATTTATTAGCTTTTAGCACTTGCCATTATTGGCTTTTTTAGGACAAATGTATATAGGAAACGTGTAAAGTTATATTAGGACAGGTGTAAAGTAAAATAGTATATGCGTTTTCATTCTTAGGTTATAAATAGCAGAGCATTTGCTCAGTTAGAGGAAAGACTTTCATGTGTTGAAAGCAAGCCTCCTCCTTTATAAACAAACTTTTGAATATTTAATAAAAAGCAGATATACTTTCAAGAAAAAGCTATGGATAAACAAAGCCCAGAATTATCAAACCTACCAGAACAGGTATATTTATTTATGATTATGAATAACTAAATTCATAAATTTCTGACAATCATGATATGATAAAATAAGTTCATGTTAGTTACTTTATAGTAGAATTATTTGAAAAATAGCATGTTAAGAAGTTTATTAGCAAAGTGGAAAAGGAGAAAAATCCCTAAGAACTATGCCATCCTAAAGGTGAAACCGGTAAGGAAAGAAAGCCGTGGTGGGGAGTAGCCAGAGTAGAGGTACTGTTTAAGAAAAAAGTATCAAGATTACCATGCTAATAATGACCGAAGAACATGTTATTTAAGAATAATCTAGTATATAGTAATCTAAAATGATCATATTTTGTTATATGTGTGATTGAAGGGAACATTTTGAAAAAGCATCATATGAAAAATGAATACTTATTTATCTAAAGAAATGGTAGATAAATTTAAAATACTTGTTTTGTATGTACTTAAGGATATAGAAATTGTAGATATAAGAAAAATCATATTGGAAAAAATATTTGATAAATATTTTATGACTAGAATAAATTATATACCACACTTACCTAACTAATCTTACAAATACCTACATACCAAACCTACACATCAACCATGATAAATTACATATATTTGGAATATTAGAATATGGATATGAAAAATATACAATTAATAGAAAAACTAATGAAATTAAATTTAGAAAAATATATATAAACTAAAGATATAAAATATATGGAATTCCTTAATGAAAATATAGAGAAATTATTAAGATTAAAACAAAAAACTAATAAATACTATGATAAAACATTTAATTACTAGAATTCAATTCCAAGTTATTCGTAAAAACCTTAGCATAATATGAATAATATAAGAAGATATATATCTGATGAAACTAAGATACTTGTTTTATATATCATAAAGATTTAGAATTAGAAGATATAAAGAAAATAATATGGGAAAAAATATTCAGTTATGAAGATGACTTACTAAGTACTAATTGGATAGAAGAGGAATTAGAAAATATAGATTTATTTGGTAGAAATAATCCAGATAGTTATTATTCAGGTGGATATTATACAGATTAAAAATGTTAGAATATATTAAAAGAGTTAGAGAGAAACAAAGTTGGCTATACGAAGAAATTAATTATAGAAACCAGCTTAGAAAAGGAAGAGAACAATTAAAAGAAAGATTAATTTGGATAAATAAAATCATGAAACAACTAGAATTAAAAGACAGTTTAAAATATGATTTAGACATAGAACTATTCATAGAAGAAAAAAGACAGGATAATTAACAAAATAAATAACCTAGAATTTAATATCAGATATAGTACAATTAGAATAAGTTATTATAAAGAAATTTGCAGTATCACAATTACTTTAGAATAAAATGATAGACTATGAGTATTTAAAATATTGGAGACAAGATATGGAAGAAATAAGATTAACAGAAATACTTATGAAAGAGAATTTAATTAAATATTTTAGAAAAAAAGTTATATAATATTTAGAATACCTCCAAAATAATATACAAGAATTACAAAGGCTAAAAGAAAAAATTAAAGAATATTACAGTAAAGCATTTAATCAAATACCATCTGATCACCCCTCAAGATATGAACATTAATAAAATTAAAATGAACAAAAGATAAAAATGATTAGAGAAGTTAAGAAATATCCACGCACAAACAAAAATAGATCCATTAGAGCTATAATAGATCTATTTAAGTTACCCAATTTATCCGCACCCCCCTACAATCTTGTTTCGTCTTCAATAAGAACTTGAGTAAGGAGTAGACCCTTTTATTTTGGGATTTTCTAGAGTTTTAAAATGAGAACTCCTTTCCTTATTTGGTGGACCTACTTGAGCCAGATGAAAGGAAACTTTCACGTCCAATTTTGAACGAGGGGAGATCCTATAGAATCCTATCCCAATTTTTCTTTTGCTAGGCCCATAACGCGTACTTTGGGGGGTGCGGATAACTTGGGTAAGCAGATAACTTGGGTAAATAGATCTATTATAGCTCTAATGGATCTATTTTTATTTGTGCGTAGATATTTCTTAACTTCTCTAATTATTTTTAGTTTTAGTTTATTTATTTTAATTTTATCAATGTTCATATCTTGGGGGTGATTATATGGTAATTGATTAAATGCTTTACTGTAATATTTTTTAGTTTTTCTGTTAGTCTTTGTAATTCTTGTATATTATTTTGAAGGTATTCTAAATATTCTATATATTTTGTTTCAAAATATTCAATTAAATTGTCTTCATAAGTATTTCTATTAATCTTATTTCTTCCATATTTTGTCTCCAATATTTTAAATACTCGTAGTTTATCATTTTACTCTAAAGTAGTTGCTTGTTTACTAATTTCTGTGTAATATTCTATTCTGATTGTACTATAATTTATATCTGAATTAAGGTTATTAATACTATTAATTATCTCTCTTTCTTCTTCTCTTAATGAGTTTTTTATATTATATAAACTATCATCTGTACTTTTTTCTAAATTTTCTAAGGTTTCTTTTATCCATATTAATTTTTCTTTTAGATTTTCCATTATTTCTTTGAGTCGGTTTCTATAATTAATTTCTTCATATAGGTTACTTTGGTTTTCTCTAATTTTTCTAATATATTCTAAAATTTCTAATCTGTATAATATCCATCTGAGTAACAACTATCTAAATATGAACAGTAGCTTTCATTATATAGGTGTAAGTTTTCTATAGAACTTAATAAATCTTCATTAAAATAAAATACCTCTTCGTATATAATTTTTCTTATATCTACTATTTCTATATCTTTAAGTACATACAAAACAAATATTTTAAATTTATCTATCATTCCATCAAATAAATAGGTAGTCATGTTTTTTCATATGATGCTATTTTCAAAATATTCCCTTCAATTATACACATAACAAAATATGATCATTTTAGATTACTATATACTAGATTATTCTTAAATAACATGTTCTTCGGTCACTTAGTTCAGGTTTTGACCCTCAAACAGATGGTCAAGCAGAGAGGACCATCCAAACTCTAGAAGATAAGTTGAGGGCATGTGCTCTTGATTTCAAAGGTAGTTGGGATGAGCATTTACCGTTGATTGAGTTCGCTTATAGTAACAGTTACCATTTTAGCATTCAGATGGCCCCATTTGAGGCTCTTTATAGGAGGAGATGTAGATCACCCATAGGTTGGTTTGAAGTGGGTAAGGCCGCTTTCCTTAGATTTGATGTAGTGTTTGAAGATATGGAGAATGTTAAGTTGATTCGAGAGAGATTAAAATAGCCTAGAGTCATCAGAAATCATTTACAGATATGAGAAGAAGGGACCTCAAGTTTGAGGTTAGTGATTTAGTATATCTGAAGATTTCACCCATGAAAGGGGTAAAGATATTTGGCAAGAAGGGGAAGCTTAGTCCTCAGTATGTTAGCCCTTATAGAATTTTGAGTCACATTGGGAAAGTAGCTTATAGGCTTGAGTTGCCCGCAGACTTTTCAGCCATTCATCCTGCATTTCACATCTTTATGCTTAAGAAGTGCATCAGTGACTCCACCATTGTAGTTCCTTTAGAAAGCTCAGATATCAAAAAAAGCCTTTCATACGAAGAGACTTCCATTGAGATTTTAGATCATCAGATCATAGACTAAGGAACAAAGAATTTTCTTTGGTCAAAGTTCTTTGGCAGAATCAGTCAGTAGAGGGAGCTACTGGGGAAACAGAAACAGATATGTGAGCCAAGTACCCTCACCTCTTCTATGCAAACTCAGATTTAGCCGAAGGTAATACTCTTTCTTAATTCAGTTCTTTTCTAATTTCAGATTTGACTATATAGCTATTTTCATGTAAACTCATGCACTTATAGATCAGTTCAATAAGCTCATTATGTTGAGAATCAGTCATTTAGTTAATTCAGTTGTGCATGATAACTTATAGCCCCAGATTTCCCTAATATTCTCAACTTAACCAGCTTCATTCAAGGATGAATGTTTCCAAGAGGGAGATATTGTAATACCTTGAACTTTCTTAGATTAAATTCATCCTAAAAATATCAAAGATTAGCTTCTAAAATGAATGATAATTATTTCATGTTGAATTTTATAGCTTTAGACCTTTCATTGTGTGGGAAATTTAATAAGATTTCTAACGATATAAGATTCGCTCAAATCCGATAACCGGGTAAGAAGTTATGGCTATTTTAAGTTCCAATCGGAAAACACTGTCATTTCGGTCACTAGCGCGTCACGTAGAGGGTTTAAATGATGATTGTCAATATCCAGTGGCCCTTTGTGATATTGGTGCATCACGGAGAGGTCTAATTTCCCATTCGTCAATTTCCAGAGGTCCAACGCGATAATAACGTGCCGCGCCATGTGCCAAAATGGTATTCCAAATGGGCACCGCGATGGCTCCGCGTTGCGGAGTCTACCCAGTTTCCAATTGTCAATTTCCAGTGAGCCACTGTGATAGTGGCGCATCGCGGTGGCCACCCAGTTCGAAAAAATATGCATTTTTTAGGCCGTTTAATTATTAAAAAGGGGTACTTTGGTCATTCTCCCAGCCCCTAATCCATCTTAAGCTGTGAATTAAACCTATTCAAAGGACTTTACATCCACTTTTCATCAAATCTCTCTCAAGCAAAACCCTAGTTCATCAAACTTGCTCCTCAAGGAATCCAAATTCCTCCATTTATTTCTCCAAGGAAATTCAAGATTGAGGATTCCCAACACAAGGGCTCTAAGAATTTATCATCAAAGCATCAACAAGAATCCAAGATTCAAGTTTTTCATCAAAGATCACCAATTAAGATTTGTGGGGTAGTGAAAAAGGATACTCCTTTCATCCTTGTGCCCAAAACTTATTTTAATTACTAATTTATTGAATTTTATATGAGTTTCCATGAAATTGAAGTTAGGGTTTATACCCATTAATGTTGTTTTCAAGCTTATGAGATTTCCAATGATTTAAAAGTTGAATTACATGATTATGTTCATATTTTCATACATATTGCTGAAATTTCCAGATTTTAAGTTAAGTTATGAATGTTTACATGACCAAGCAATAATATTATGATGTTTTAGCCTGAGATTGAAGCATGGATTATTTTTCCAAGATTTATTTTATGATTTTAAGAAAGATGATGCTTTAAGCATCTTATGAGCAGATTATTTATAGTTTTTCAGTAAAGCTTTGATCTTTCGATCACTGGTTTAACTTTGGAATCCAATTTACAGATTATTATACTTTATAGAACCCAGATTAGCTTTATTTACAAATTTACTCATATAAATGTATGATTGGTTTCCATATGAACCCTTATGCTAGTTTTAAAAGTGAATTTCCAATGGTTTGAGCATACAGATTTAACAGGGAGTAGTATTTAGCACCGAGCGAGAAGTATGGGATTAGCATGCCCTATCTTCCACAGAACTACGTAACAACGTAGGTACAGATTATCAAATTTTCCCATTTCTATATGGATGACAGTTTTAACTTATGATCAATCACCTGGAAATGGTATTGAATCACGGTATCTGACTGACGATACATAGCTTGAATAGATTATTCGGTCACTTTCGAGATTAGTATTGAACACTTTCATACTATTGGATCTGAGATAATTACAGAACTGAGGCTAGATTACTAGCGATACGGAGATTACAGAGATTACTGAGATTTCTAAGCTTTCTTACGTTCTGCAATTGTTTGAGGATACAGAGTTCTATAGCTCACTGAGTTCTGAGAATCATGGCTCGACTAAAATTATCGTGAAACTGACATGGGCTCTAGACAATAGCTAAATTGTCGGGTATAAATATCCCCAGGACTTGATAAATAAAATAAAGCATAATCATTCCTCCATCATCACAACTATTCATTTATCATTATCATCACAATCATCAAGGCATCACGTCAAGCATTTAGGGGTTATAAACATATAATAGCGTAGGGTAAACATGCTACTAGATTATACTCCATTCAACACGGTCTTACCTCAAGTACTTCACACCTAAATAAGTCGTGACATATATTTGGACATCACATGATTTGGGTAAAACTTCATACTATCATGTCTCAACTTACTTGCTAACCACTTGGCATGTATTAAAAGCTTAGCATATATCAAATTCGCAATGATCTTCCACTTATTTTTCTGACTTTTGACTTAATCAAATTAAACTTTGCACATTACAAACAAGTTATTCCACTCATAATTACACCATTAAAATATTTGAAACAAACTAAACACATTAGAATCCCCTGAGATCAACTAGACACACACCTAGCTTAAGCTAGTAAAACTAATTTTCCGGGTTGACCTCTAAATTACTTAATTAAGCACAACCTTGTTTGAAAAATACTTTAGACATTGTAATTACACACTTGGATACTTAAATGCTTCTTTATATCAATACGAACACATTAAGCACACGAATTGCTCTCAAAACAAGGCGAAATAAGCTAGAATAATAATACCAAAGTGTGTAAAACCACCTCAGATCACCACCCCACACTTAAACTCTTGTTCGTCCTCGAACAAATCTTTACTCTAAGAATAAACATCTGAGGTGATGCTATACTTCTACTATATGTAAGACACTCAAGATAGTACTACAATGACTACACGGAATGGAAGTTTCTACACAAAGCACGTTATTTACACAATTGAAACCTCATAAACACTACTCTAGAACATCCTAACCTCAAGTATTGACTCACCTAAGTGGAAAACTCATGCATATTTCTCAATCAAGAATATCATACAAATTACCCACATTCATCAAACATGTGCCCTCACAATAAGAGAGTTACCCATAACCACTCACAATAATGTAATTTATAGCATAATGGGTACAAGAATCAAATTACGCTCACTCTCACAAAGAATTCACAAGTTACACACAATGAACCATAGGTTTGCCCTTAATGTAATGCTTCAGGAAAGCTTAGGATCAATTAGGTCTTTTCTGAGTTGTAATGTAGGCTAAGGGACGGGTAGGAACTATTTTGGCCAAGAATAGTGACTAACCTCTCTAAGTGCTTTAATACACTACATCATATATTTAAAATAAATCTCTAACAACCAAATTACACCATTTTTGTCTACCTCATTCTTTTATTTTTGCCCCATCTCTTTTAAGAATTTTCACAAATACTTGGTGGACGCATAGTTTATTACCACAAGAATTAATTTTTTTCTATTTTAACAATCATGGCAATTTTTTTTAGCATACTTTATATCATAACCATCCACCACACATCAATTATACACCAACAACTATTACCTTGGGGCATCAATTTCACCTTTTCTTCTTCAATTTATCAAACTCCTTACTAATTTAACTTTTTTTTCAATTAAATCACTTAGGAGCCTTTTGGATCAAATTATAGTTTATCAAAGAAAGAATTAAGCTACATATGAGGCTACCAAAGAAAAATCTAAAGGCTCAATGGGGGTTAACTAGGATTTTGCACAAGGGGTAGGATAAATATAAGGTAAAACCACGGCTATTAAAGAAATGCCTAAATCATCTCCTAAATCCACATTCTTTATTTCGCTTCACACACACAGGGCAAGTTCTAGTCATCATATGCAACAAGGAATGTACAAAAAACCTTACACACACATGGAACATGCTCAAATCAATAGGATCATCATAGACTCTCAACCAACAATAGCATAAATTCAAAATTAAGCCAAAAAGTACAAGAGTCATAAACTTGAGCCTAAGAGTCTCAAAAATAGCAATTCGCACAATTCAACATGCTTTTACAAACAAACCCAATTGCATCATGTAATAAAAAATAACATCAAGAAGAATCTCTCACTTATTCCTAACCTTAAAAAAAAGAAAATAAATTGAGCCAAAATTTGGGAATTTCTCCATCCCACACTTAAAAATCTACTTTGTCCCCAAAGTGAATTTAACGGTAAGAGATAGAAATATTTCTTGAGGCCTCTAGGCCTAGCTAGTAGCATCTTAACTCATAGAGGAGATCAATGGAACCCCACACTCAATCTTTACCATACTTCAAGCTCATGATTATGGTACTCAGACTTTCCATTAACCCGTGACTCAACCAAAAACAAAAACTATGTGAAATAAAAACTATCAAAAAATAAAAAGAAAACATACCTAACTAACTTGGGTTCCTCCCAAGAAGCGCCTGATTTAGTGCCGCGGCACAACCCAATCAATCTTTTCCTCCACCTTGAGGAGATGAATTTCACCCCAAACATCGCATCCATCTTTTTTCCTCGCTCATAGGGTGGTGGTACAAAAATTAATGAACCGAGTAATAGTATATACATGGTAAACCACTCGGCCTTGAGGTGAGGTATGTTTTTATATTGCTTAACCGATGCAAATTTAAGAATATAGGATTCTTGTTCCTCATCTTCACACTCTTCCACTATTTTAAATGATTCCAAAGACAAGATATCATCTAAACATAATGTACAAAAGTGCTTTGAGTGAGGCCAAACAAATTCAACTTCTAAATTTACACTATCAATAACACACTCACTCTCATTCGCCTTCTCAATTTCAGTCTCAAGATTAAGATGACAACTGAGTGGTTGTGATTCTTGTGTTTTTCTCTGCCTCTGTGGAGATGGTGGTGAAGGTATTTCCTAAACCTCCTTAGTTGTTTGTTGAGCATTGCCCACAAACATGACTGAATCAGGATTAAAAAGACACATGTCTAAAGAGTGATATAAATTTCCACAAGTCACACACCAACTTGTAGTCTCCTGCACAAGTCAGAAACGAGTAGGTCCCCTCTAAATGCTTGAATCAAAATTTGGACAAAAAGCCTCATGGTGAGTTCCTCAACAATAATGACAAGAATCATCATTCCTCTAAAACCATTTATCCAAGAATAACATCTCAAGAAAAGTGTGAGAAAAAGAGGAATAAGGAAAAATAAAAAAAGACTAAACAAAAACTATTTACAACTCAATATAGAAAAACTAAAAATAAGATAGTTGCCTAATAACAAGTCCCTGGCAACGGTGCCAAAAACTTGACAGCGCCCAAGCGCACACACAAATTTATATGGTCTTATCAAGTAATATAGTGGCTTCAAGAAAGCCCAAGTATCGATCTCACAGGGACGTGCGTTCGCCGCCTATCTAATTCTAGTCTAACTAATTGAGAAAAAATAAATAAAGAGAGTTTGTAATTTTGTAAATTAAAAATAAAATAAATAATGCGTAAAAATAAAAATCTTGGGACAATCAATGGAGAAAAGCCCAGGGTTAAAGCACTTCGAATAATCATATTATATTATTGAAATTAAATCGGTAACTTGCTTATCGTGGTTGTTGATTTGTAGGGTTAATTGCACGATCATGGTTTCCCAACCTTTAATATTTTACCTAATATGGACTTTACAACTACATCGTTGAGCGGGGATGTAATAATTCAATTAAGTTAATTAAAGCTATCATCCTACGCATGAATCAAGTAAGGCATCTAAGTACATCCCTTTGCCAAATTTTGTTTATTCTCATGTTCTATCTCCCTATTCCCTCTTTCGAGATAAAAAAGTTGACAATATATGTATCCTAAGGGTCGCGAATCCTTAAAATAATTAAAACAAGAATAAACAAACAACCAAATATGATAAGCAAAAATTAATCGAAATTAATCCAAAATAATAGTAATCATGTTCTTGGCTTTACCCTAGAGGAGGGTTTTTAGCCACTAATATTCATAATCATGATCCAAATAAATGAATATATGATATGAAAAATTAAAGACTAAAAATTAAATTACAACCTAATAAACCGTGTAGCCGCCTCCGTTATTTTCCTCCAAAGCCGTCTCCTTGTTGATAACGTGTTCAGGTCTGTATGTATTTTATTTGTCCAATATTCTTATTATATATTAAAATCATCTAAATTGACCAAGGATTTGATAATTCTCCGAAGTTTTGTGGGAACTGGACAGCTAGCACGTGGGTCCTTTTTTTTGCATGCAATGTTGCCCAATAGTTGACCAAATAAAATATATTTTGTCCAAAGCTAATATATTGTTGGCCAACTGTAGTTCAAATCCTAATTATTATAGACTTTAAAGGCTGCATGGGTTCCAAGAACATTTCCACGAAAGCTTCAAAATAAGTGACATGCAATTTGCACTCAAATAGTACTGCGCTGTGTCGGCGCAATTTCATTTGGCACTGCTATGTTTGAACCAGCAACGCGATGCGTCGTCTTCGCGTCGCTATACTGGAATTAACATTGAAATTTTTTTCTAAGTGTAAAATATATGTCCATCGGCGCGATGCGTTCACTTCGCGTTGACTCACTGGAATCTGCTTTCAAAATTTTAGTTAAATGTTGAACGTCTCATCCTTTGTCCATGCCTTTTATAGTGTATTTTTAATGATTTTTTGGCCTTTAAATCATTAATATATCACCGTATTTAATTCATAAAGCCTCCTACAATATCACACACCACATATTAAAGATTAAAAGCAACGCAATATTCTCAACAAAAATCAAAACAAAAGCTAAGATAAGACAAATTCGCAATGATCTTTCACTTATTTTTCCGACTCTTGACTTAATCAAATTAAATTTTGCACATTACAAATAAGTTATTTAACTCAAAATTAAACCATTAAAATATTTGGAACAAATTAAACACATTAGAATCCCCCGAGATCAACTAGACACACACCTAGCTCAAGCTAGTAAAACTAGTTTCCGGGTTGAACTCTAAATTACTCAATCAAGCACAACCTTGTTTGAAAAATACTTTAGATATTGTAATTACACACTTGGACACTTAAATGCTTATTTATATTAATATGAACATGTTAAACACACGAATTGCTCTCAAAAAAAGGTGAAATAACCTAGAATTATAATACCAAAGTGTATAAAACCACCTCAGTTCAGTAGGGTAGTAAATGTTGATATAAAATACATGTTAAGGGTGGGAACTAATCGTGATAAATGACTATGTATTTGTTGTGCCCGTGTGGGAGCCTATATGTGATGTAATTATTGAAATTGAGATATTGTACGATATGTTTGTGCTAAAACCCTTCGGGGTTGCACCACATAGTTAGGGACCAGTTCCCTCAAAGTTAATCACAAACAGTCAAGCTCTAAGGTGCAGGAAAACTAAAGGCAGTGCAGTAAAGAAACAACACACAATATTTAATGTGGAAACCTCCTTACTCAAGGGAGAAAAAACCACGGCTTGCCCTCACAAGTACCAACGACATCCACTATAATCAACCTCTTGATTATAAACTGGATTTTAGCCTAACTCTAGGGTCCTTTCACTTATGGTAACTCTTCTACATTCTAATCTTGACAACTTTTCCAAGGACCCTCTGCACTGATTAACTCTAATCAGCAACAAGCTTAGGCAACTCTACCTAAGCACTCTCGATAAAAAAAACACTACTCTTATTGCATGAATAGTTTGATTACAAATCAGCATTCAAGAACACTCACTCACTCTTTAAGAATACTATAAATTTGAGAACAGTAGCAATGCTTGAGAAATCTTGAAATGGAGTTTTTATTGCCCCTCTTCACTCTTTAGATTGGAGCAAAAAAACTCATTTGATGAAGAAGCCTCGTTTTCCTTTCATAGCTGGGTAACAATAAGGTTTGAAATCTCATTAGACCAGGGTGTCCTATTCAGTTCAAGCAACATCTTCAAGTTTGTTACACAAGAGGACAAAACTGTGCAGGCTCGCATGCTACAATGCACATCCAATCCAGGGACCTGATCCATTAAAGTTAGTTGCTTATCATCAAAACTTCATATAGCATTTTTTCTCCTTTTTGATAATGAAGAAAGAACCATATAGCTTTGGGCACATCCATCACATTTAATCAATGTGATTACCACACTAAAGATGAATGTTTTCCCAATCATCATTCTTCTACCATCATGAAACACAGGGACCTAGTCCCTAGTTGTTATATGCAGCAAAAACTCTTATATCATGCAGTGTCATTTAATGCATTTCCATACTTTCCCTTGTGAACATGACTTCCTTCATTCATCTATTTAGCACATCACTTACTGCCCTCTATCAGCATGTCATTCAAATCTGTATCTCAATTCATCTAGTACCTGGTCCCTAGTTAATAAACTCAGTATTCCCGCTTTTGACATTATTGGAAAGTGAGTATGGTAAATCAAGAGTAAAATTAGCACAAATTAGTTAACTTATGGCCACTAGGGAAACACTAACATGAATAATAAATTTGTAATTTAAAGGGAATAAATGTAACACACAAAGACAAGATTAATTCACAAGTAGAGGATAAGTATCACAATAGTGCATAATTTAAATGTTCTAGGAAAAAAGCCACAAGAATCAAGAAGGATTAATAGGTGAAGGACTGGGAAAAAGATTTTGAAGGAGTAGGGTTAGGTTTTTGTTGATATGCCTTATCACTTCATTCAATATAAGGACCTCAAGGTTATGATTGACACCCGTTTTATTTAGTTCTGAGCATTTCAGTGTCACATGGGCTTCTTTTGGAGAAATATTGAATTGTCTCGTGAAGTTTGCTAAATTCTTCATCCTTAGCAGCTGAATTTCCTTTTAGTTCCTCTATTTCCTTGCTGAGCTCTCTTTGATTAATGCTACCCAGTTTGACACACTCAGTTTTGACTAGTGTTTTCATGCCAAACATTTGAACCACAGTTCCTTGAGTTCAAGAATCACAAACAATGCTATAATAATTAAGTACTTTGTTCATCTAGTATCCATAAGACATTCCACGGTTCCTATTTTTCCCAAAAACCTCTTTGTGAATGTGTTCTATCATCAATGCAGATAGATTAATGAACTCAAAGCAACTAAAGCATTCCATCACATATAAGTCAGTGGCTGAGGCAATGGTTCTCTTTTGTGACTAGGCAGAATTACCTTGTTCACAAAGTCTAAAATCAATTGAAACTCACTTTTGAATAAGTTTCTATTCATTGCAGGCATAAATTTTCCTTTGACCTTGTATACATTTGCTAAGAATTCTATTGAAAACAACTGTTTGGAGACAGTTCTCATCCTATATATAGGAACTTTCAAAATGCTTTCTAGTGTTTCCTCATTCATTTTTATTTTGTTTCCTTGGACCTGTGTAGTTAGACTCATCCTATCTTCTGAGGACCAAAGTAAAATAGAATTCCGTAACTATCTCATAGAAAATAGTGGGAATAGGTCCTTTCATAAGATGCATCTAGCCTTAATGTTTTACCAGCTCCACTAATTTCACCATACCAAGTTCTGTTAGCATATTTGAATAAAAAATCCTTCTAGTTAACAATTTTTGATTCTTCCAGAATCTGTTTCTAACTTCCTTGGATATAACCTTACTTTTCTTTCTATTCTTTCTTCTAGTATAAACGATCACAAATTTCCTTTTAGATAATTTTCTCTTCTTGGGATCAGGTCCCTCGAGAGTCAGTTGCTTCTTAGTAAAACCTCCAGACCATTTTCCAAAATTCTTGGTGTTTTACTGATATTGATTTTTTTTATGATCAACTATGCTCTTTCCTAGTCTATTTGACAATAATATGAGGTTTTCAACAACCCATGTTTCATCCACCACAATATTATCTGAACATTTTTGAGGATTCAAGGATGATTCTTTATCAATAGGTTGAATGATGAAAGAGTTAAGCTTTGAAAAGAGTAGGAGAAAAAGTATGTTTTTCAAAAAGGTTTGGTAAGGGATTTTTCACAATGATAAGCTCATAATCCTTTGAAGAAAATAAAAATAGAGGAGCTGCAACCATTAGGAAGGTTCTTTTCTTAGAGGGGCTATTTGAAATTAGGATTTTCCTTTTTGATAAGAGAAGTGGGTGTGGCAAGATTTATCGAATAATTAGAATAAGGAAGGGTTTTCTAGGGGAACAAGATATAATCAACAACATATTTTAGGTGACTTACCTTCCTTTTTAGAATAGGACAACTTTGATCTGACACAAGGACAAGGAGGACACAACTTTTCTTGATAAAACATACAAAATTTGCATATACAAGATAGTAACCCAGGAGATGGGAGCAGGACTCTCTCTAGTTTGTGTGAATATTTAACTTTATGCTTGTCACATTTGTCCACCTATAAAGTTGTTCCCATGAGTGTACACCTGGAAAGATGTGGTACTGAGTTAGATCAACACGTACCTAATCTACCAAGGATACCTACCTACTGACCATAGCTAATTTTGTAAGGAGACACTGATTCATCTGATTATAAGTCAGGCTAATCTGATTAATCCCAATATCAGATTGTTAGATTTATTAAACCACATGATACTGCGACTTGTTTAAAAAATTGGTATGAGAACAAGATCCTAAACTTGGCATTCTAAATTAATATCACTCTCATATGTACCTTTCATTCTTTCACTATCATCATGAATGAATTCTTTAATTATGAGATTTTACTGCCAATAGGGATCAATAGCTTTTCTGACTGATCAGGAGCTCCATGAACTTCTTACTTTGAGAATTTCATCTTTGTTTTGCCAAGGACCAGGTCTTTTGAAATCAACCATTTCAACATGTAACACTTTCACTTGAAGTATCCTGAGAAAGAGACCAGTTAGATCTTCCAGATTTAAACTTTGAGCACTTATCAATGAATTAATTCTAATTACAATCCCCTTTCTTATTCGTAGAACCATGATCACAAGTTGAATTTGGGAACCCACTTGAGTTTGAGTTCCCAGTAGGAGGACAATGGTGTGATCAAATCCCTTTTGGCCCATCTCGGTAGAGAGTTCCTTTTCATAATTTTCTGTGACTTGAAAACCATAGAGTGTACATTCCCTTGCTGAATATACCTATAAACATTCATTTTATCTCTTATCCAGCTCTGACAATTTTCCTTTATGTGCCTATCTCTTCCACAATGAGTACATAAAGGCTTGTGGACCTTGTTCTTAGTATCATGAGTAATCTTTCCTTGTGACCTACGAACTTGGGTTCCTTTTTGATAACCAAGAGCCTTACCGTTATTAGCACCTTTACTAGTTAAATTAAAAAGGATCTGAGAGGATTTGGTCCATCATAAGGTTTTTTTAAGTTCTTCCCTCGGACGGACCAAGTCCCCTCCAACTCCTCATTTTTTTGGAGTGCAGATATAAAATGCTTTTGGGAATTCTTCAGCTTCTCTTCAAGCTTAATTTAAGCCGTGCGACTTCTTTCTTCCCTATATTATCAAAATCATCTGCTTTTTTTAGTCGGCTCACCAAACTCAGATTATTAAATTTTAACCTAGCGCACTATTCTTCTATTTCAAAAATCTGGAGAGTTAAGGTAATTAATTCAAGCTCCTGATTCTCTATCTTTTCTTCGAGACCATTTTTCTTGGTACTCAGTTTGCATAATGTATCAATCAATACATTTTCTAGTTTTTTAACTTCCTATCAGAATAATTTTCAAGATTCCTCTTAATATTAGAGATAGTTACCTCAGTTTCTTCTTCATCTTTAGTATTTACCATAAAAGCTAATAAGGAATCAAAGGTCACCTTCTCACCCTCCACAGAAAGAATAGAAACATCTGCATACTTTTCTGTTTCATCAGATTCACTGGAGGAGTCACCCCAACCAGCTAAAGTTTGTTTTACTGTAAAATGAGTCGCAGTCTGTCTTCTTGATTTTATAGGTACATGGTCCCTGTTCTTTTATTTGTCACCTCCAACATTGATATACTCCTGATTGTCCATTTTATGCATCGGACAATCTTTAATGAAATCCTCAGTACTACCACATTTGTGACACACTTTCATGGTGACACCCTTTTTGGTTCTACTTCCGCTTTTTTGAAACTGGCCACTTTTCATCACAGCTCTGACAATTCTTTTTTTCAGGTAGGCAACATCAGTGTCTTTTTTATTTGAACCTGACCTTGAAGCTTTTAGTGCCAAAGATTTTTCCCTTTTTACTTTCTTCTTCTCTTTTCCTTGCTGCTTCTTGAGTTTATGGGTTTTCAGGTTCCCAATAAGTTTATTTGTAGTGAGGGTCTTTAGGTTTCTTACCTTAGTTATGGCATCCACTTTGATTTCCCAAGACTTGGGAAGAACACCAAGAATTTTATCACCTATTTGTATAAAAAAATTACTTCTCTTGAGTAGTGCAACTCATTAGTAATGGAACTAAACTAGGTATACATCTCTTGAGTAGTTTCTCCCTTTATCATTGGGAAGGTTTCATATTAAGTAGTCAGCATATTAACTTTTGAATCCTTCACATCAGTGATTCCTTCATGAACTGTCATCAAGCAGTCCCAGATTTCCTTAGCTGTTTCACAAGCTAAAATCCTATTGTATTCATCTAGTCTTATTCATTTGATCTTACCAATGTCCCAGCAGCTTTCATGAACTTGATGAACAAAGTGTTCAAGTAGTACTTGGACATGTTTATCATAGTCTTCATATATAACATTCTTGTCTACTCCAGCAGTGAACATGTTTATCATAGTTAGTTTGTGGTATGTTTTGATGAAGAAAGGTAAGGTTGTAGCCTATGCCTCTAGACAACTTAAGCCCTATGAAAAGAATTATCCCACCCATGATCTAGAGCTAGCAACTGTTATGTCGGCCTTAAAGATTTGGAGGCACTATTTGTATGGGGTGTATGTTAATGTGTTCACAGACTACAAAAGCTTGCAGTATGTGTTTTCTCAGAAAGACCTAAACTTGCATCAGAGAAAGTGGTTAGAGTTATTGAAAGATTATGACATGAGTATTTTCTATCATCCAGGCAAGGCCAATATAGTGGTAGATGCCCTCAGTAGATTGTCCATGGGTAGTGTTGCTCATATTGAGGATGGTAAGAAGAAGTTAGCTCAGGAAGTTCACCAGCTTACCAGACTAGGTGTCTGTTTGGTTGATTTGGCTGAGGGTAGTGATTGGGTGCAGAATAGTTTGGAATTATCTTTGGTAAAATAAAAGTAGGACAGAGATCCCAATTTAGTTAAACAAAAAAAGTTAGTCAAACACCAGAAGGTTGAGGTTTTCTTCCAAGGGGAAGATGGTATGTTCCATTACCAGGGTAGATTGTGTGTGCCATGTGTGGATGGCATGAGGTAGTGAATTCTTACAGAAGCACATGGTATGCGTTACTCGATTCATCTAGGGGCCACTAAGATGTATCGCGACTTGCGGAAAGTCTATTGGTGGTGTGGGATAAAGAGAGACATTGCAGAGTTTATAGTTAAGTTCTCCACATATCAGCAGGTTAAGATTGAGCATCAGAAGCCTAGTGGTTTATGTAGGAGTTCAGTATTTCTACTTGGAAGTAGGAGGAAGTGAACATGGATTTTGTGATGGGTTTTTCTCGTACTCGTCATCAACATGATTCAATTTAGGTCATTGTAGACAGGATGACCAAGTCAGCCCATTTCTTGCTAGTTCATACCTCTTATTCAGTCGAGGACTATGCCAGGCTCTATATCAGAGAGTTGTTTAGGTTGCACGGTGTTCTGTTATCCATCATTTTAGATAAAGGTATGCAGTTCACCTCTCACTTTTGGAAAGCCTTCTAAAAGGGCCTTGGTACTCAAGTTCACCTCAGTACATTCTTTCACCCTCAGACAGATGGTCAAGTAGAAAGGACCATTTAGACTTTAGAATATATGTTGAGAGCATATGTTGTTGACTTTAAGGGCAGTTGGGATGAACACTTACCTTTGATTGAGTTCGCGTATAATAACAGCTATCGTTCCAGTATTCAAATGGCTCTGCTTGAGGCACTTTATGAGAGAAGATATAGATCTCCGATTGATTGGTTTGAAGTAGGTGAGGCCGCAATAGTAGGGCCTGACTTGGTGTTTGATGCCTTAGAGAAAGTGCAGTTAATCAAAGAGAGGCTTAAGACAGCTCAGAGCTAATAGAAATCATATGCAGATGTGAGAAAAAAAGATCTCGAGTTTGAGATTGGTGATTTTGTGTATTTGAAAATCTCTCGCATGAAGGGAGTGAAGAGATTTTGCAAGAAGGGAAAGATTAGTCCCCAATATATTGGTACTTATAGGATTCTCAGTCGTTTCGGTAAGGTAACTTATGAGCTTGAGTTGCCTGCAGACTTAGCATCAGCGCACCTAATGTTTCACGTCTCCTTGCTAAAGAAGTACATTGGTGACCCATCAGTTATAGTCCTTATAGAGAGTATAGATGTTTAGAATAGTTATATTATGAGGAAGTCCCAGTCAAAATCCTTGATCATCAGATTCACAGACTAAGAAACAAAAAAGTTTCTTTTGCCAAAGTTCTTTGGCGAAATTAGTCCATTGAGGGAGCTACTTGGGAAGTAGAGGCAACCATGCGAACCAAGTATCCTCACCTCTTCTCTACAAACTCAGACTCAGCCTAAGGTAACAGTCTTCCTCAGATTTACCCTATTCCATGCTCAGTTATAGCTACATAATATTCTCATATCATTCATGCATTTATGAAACAGTTCAGTCACATGTCATGTCTCCAGAATTCAGTCTTGCTTCAGTTATACGTGTCAATGTAAGTATAGTTCTTATTCGAGGACGAATGTTCCCAAGGGGGAGATATTGTAAGACCCCACAAAATCTTACTCATTTAAGTCCTATATAGCATGCCAAAAGAAGTACTAGACTTTGAAAATTTCAGCTAAGTGTCAAGACTTAGAATCATTTTAGCCTTCAAAATTGGAGGATCTTATTTTCAATCTTTCTGACCTTAGTATGTTAATTTTTACGTTGATTTATGATCAAGGTCACTTTTAGGTCATCTCAGGCGAGTTTAGAATTTTTTGGACTAGCGTAAGGGTGAGTTTGAATGTTCAAAACAGCAAGGGATCACGATAGGGCCGCTCCGCAAGGGCCATTAACCAAGGTTCAGGGTTGCACTATGAGGGATGCTTGACCCAAGCAGGGGTCGCGTTGCGAGGGCCACTTGACCCAGGCAGGGGTCACGATGCGATAGGGACCCCGTCCAACATTCTTTTATCCATGTTTGTGGAGGCAAATGAGTTATTTTTCCCTTATATTATTCAGCTTTAAAGGGTAAAATTCATTCTTTATTCACAAAATCCTCTCAAGAAATAAACCCTAGTTCATCAAGCACAAGATCAAGTTCCAAGAAATCCCCAACAATTTTCATGAATTCCATCACTCAGGTATGTTAGGTGTTCATCCTTGGATTTTCTTCCAACCATGGAGTTCAAGAACCCTTTTTAAATCTTGAATTATGATTCCATGCCATGAATTGAATTATGCTCATGTTTGTGTTGTTGTATGGGTTCCAAGTTAAGATATTTATGAGTTTCCATGAAATTATGTTAGCATGTGTGTTTAATTATGAATCCCTCATGCTAAAACTCTTGAATTTGTAAGTTTAAGTTATAGTCATTATGTTTATGTGTTGTTCATTATCATGTGCATTAATTATGCTCCCTAAGTGTTTGATAGAATGTCCATGTGTATTGAATAGTAAAATCATGACATGTTAGCATGTGTTCTCAATCATGTACAAGATCATGAACTCCTAGTGTTTGACAAAATAACTCAATGATTGAATTGTGAACTATTGGTTATTTATATGCTTTCAAGATTTGTTATGTTTGTCAATTATGCTATTGAGTCCTGGATATATTTATTACCTAAAATCTAGTTGTTTATGTAGTTGTTGTAGTTATAGAATCATTCTAGTAAAGGTCAAGAACAGTAGTACTCAGTCGGTTATCAGAACTCAGTGAACTTAGTCCGGTTCAGTCAGTTAACACGATCAGTGTCAGTTCAGTCAAGCCTAGTACATTCTAGTGATCAGTTCAGTGTCAATTCAGTTGGGAGTAGGATTCAACACCGAGCAAACCCAAGGATGGGGGAATTCCTACTAACAGAAGGTTGGGCCCTTAGTAGCAATCCTTGCATTAAAGAATTACATAGACAGCATAGGGTAAGTCGTCCTCCTACCATATTAGGGTTGATGCGATCATATATATATATATATTTCATGAGTTTTCCTTCCAGATTAAGATTGACCCAGCCTTGTTAGTATCCCTTGGCAAGGTGCTAACACCCTTCCAACTGAGGTCACAGTTTGTGCCCCAACTCAGTTCATAATCGGGGTATGTCGGTTAGATGAACACTCTTACAGTTATGATTTTAGTCTCAGTATAAAGTAAAGAACTCAGATAGTTCTACAGAACTATAACTATCAATTATCAGTTACTTATCCATCATAAATTAGTACTTCAGTATCAGTCTAAACTTTTAGATATCAATATTCAGTTATTAGAACTTAGTACATCAATTTCAGTCTAATTCAGACAGACATTATATGCACAGTATTGCATATTCAGCATGTTCAGTAGTTACAGTTTTGCATGTACTCTCATCCAGTTACTTTACGATGTTCATTCAGTCATTTATCATCTCATGCATATGAACCCATGTATATCAGCCTACCTCACTTAGCATACCAGTACATTCTACGTACTGATGCATACTCTTTCTTTGCGCTATGATGTCTCATATCATAGGTTTGGACACTCAAGGTCCTGACCGTAATTAGCAGCTCAGGCTATCAGTAACAGTTATAGTAGTGAGTCCTCATCCAGCAAGGATATCATTTTATTTCAGCAGTTCAGTATTTCAGTTAGTTCAGTTAGTTCAGTAGTCGGAGTTAGTTGGAGACTTGTCCCATCAACTCCATATTTAGACAGTTAGAGGCTTTTAGACTAGCATAGTCAGTTTTTAGTTTTTTAGATGTTATTATCAGCACATTCACTTATTACTTCAGTATTTTAAGAACCTTATGGCAATTCAATTTTACTTCTGCTTATGTTTTTAGTATTATTATTCAATGCTCACAGCAGGTATCAGTCATGAGTTCGCTTGTGGTCCTTCAGGATTGTAAGCACCGTGTGACATCCAGGGTGTAGACTCGGGGCGTTACACAACCACAATTCATCCTTTTAACACTAGCCCTCATGTATATATATAACAATTATCCATTTTTTTACAAGTTGCCAACCTAGGCTATTGCACACATCAAATCAAGCCTACTAACTTACTCCCACAAAACATGCATCATAAATCTTAAGCTACTATTCTTACCACCACAATCCATATCTAAAGCTCAAACCTATAGTCTAGTATCAATCGCGTACCATCGATAAAGCATGCCACATACTATACTAGTCTGTCAAATTGAGAAATCAGCCTAGTCTCTTATTTTACTTAACTACTGCCCATAAATTCATCCTCTCCACGACATTACTGCCACACCTTAGAATGTACCACACTCCTTGTCACATACAGTACTAGTTTACCACTACTAGAGAAAAGAGAATCAAGGGGTAAAGTCATATAATAAGGATAGTCGATCTTAATCTCATAATATATTAGCATATTCTATATTTTCACATCATATTTACTTACCTATGCATACATCCCAACTACCTTCAAGATTCTATAAACACTTGTGAGTCTCTACCCATAACTTACTTTGTATTCACTACCTATAAATGATTTCTACAATCACCATAACTATCCATTCTGAGATCCTTACCTATTTTAAATAAATAACAATCATAACCAATCACTTTCTCCATTGACTACTATACAATCTACAAATCTTGTCACAATATTAGCCAATCACTATAAAAGAGCACACCACCCTTTACTTAAAGGTCACACAACTATAACTACCTTTTTCACTCAATAGTTACCCTCACTTCTAACTTCTAAACATATGGATTCATGGGAACTACTTGGGTGGAAATATTATTTCAATATTCATCTACATATCTCTACCCTTAAGTGTGATATATGCAACAAGGATTCTGAAAGGGATTGAATACACTTGGTACCTCAGGATGAAAAGCATGATTTCATTAAGATATAGGTATACACTCGACTCAACATACTTTGAAACACTAACAGACTTTTCTTAAGTTCTAGTGCTATTTCTTAACCTTTTGGATGACTCAATCAGAAAGGACCACATCCTTTAGTCTCTAAATTTTTGCACTTGTATCCTCTCGACAATGAGACATAGCCTATAAAATTAGAGCAAGGAAGGAATTTGGATGACCTTCATATGGATAACACGATGGCACAAACTAGCATATGAAATATTGAGAAATAACTCCTAAATACATGGTAGCCTCCTGATTATAACTGTGGTGCACAACACACCCATAAGTAAGACTCTACAAGACAAGGCTTTGTAGACACCCTGGGATTATAAACTATGCTCTGATACCAAGTTTGTCATGACCCAGGCTGAGGACCTGACCATGACGGGCATCCCAAACCACGAAGGCCTGAGAGACCCCTTAGCATACTATCATAAGCATAATTCATTTATAAATCAAAGTGAGGAAGATATAATGAAATTCAATTGAAACTTATAATCCAAATTGTGTCAACAAAGTAGTGATAGTACAAAAATCACATCTCGTCTACGAAGTCTCTACTGAGAACTAACTGTCTAGGCTGGACCACAATCTGAATTAGATAAACTTATGAATAACATGCCTTTCGAAAGATGAATTGCTCACCAACTCTGTCATTATCCCAAATTCTCTACGGATATGATAGACCATGGAACTATACCTCAGAACCTGTAATATGGAGGGGGGGATCTCAATACTTGGAGAGTATTAGTATGTAAAACAAACCAAAAATATAATACATTTCATGTAACATAATTGACAGCATTGTGAAAATAATTTATCATAACATATATATAAAAACACATGGGCAGAATTTAAAGAACTTTAATTTATGCTTATAAAACTTTGACTTGAATTTTTGCTTAACTTCTGAGCTAGGTGGTGTGCCCTACAATTCTGATTACCCATGGGCTATATGGGTCCGCCCTTGACTCTGCGGCCAAGCCCCCAATTTGAGTTTGCCACAAGAATTGGGGTACGTAATAAACACAAAGTATGCCTCCTTGATGATATATTATGTAATGAAAAAGGATATGCCTTATTACTGAAATACCTTTTCATAATAAACCCGCATAAGCAAAATACAGTTTTTGGACTTTGAGTTATCTGAACTTGTGACTTCTTCGGGTAACCATCTAACTCTCTTAGAGCCGATTTTTATCCTTTTAAAACATGCATCTTACTGAAGTCATGATCTGAAATCTAAAAATTCTGTAGTTTGGTCTAGTCTGAGTCTGTCATGTTATTTATCTGATTTGGTATCGTCATACCAAAGCATGCAAGCCATATAAGCCATATCATATTATGTCTATAACCTTTTATTTAAAATCATGTTATTTAACCACCAAACTGATTTAAACATCACATGAGCGTTCTTATTTCTAAAGCATATGAAAACCTATGTAAAACACTCTCCTTTAAAGACATAACTTTTAGGTGGTCATCTCTTTCATAATTTGCACACGTTCATGAGAAACAAAAACATTTCTTTGAAATACATTATGTGCTCTCTGAAAAATCATGTATATCAGGAATCAGTCTATAATTTATTAAAAGAGCTTTCGAAATATCAACCTTTCTGTATCCAATAATTGTCAATTACATAATCCTTATCATAAAAATAAGATTCATAGCTCAATCACTTCAACCACTTCAAAACCCATATATACACAAATCAATTCTCAATTTTATCAAATACCCCATAGTAAATATAAAGTTTCATCATAAAATGAGGTTCGTAATGCATGATCTTTGAATAATTTCAAAACCCATAATACATACATACTTATATGCTTTAAATCTTGTAAAAATCTGAAACTCATGCCCATGAGATTTAGGATAGTACCACATACCATGAAATCAAAGAGAACATAAAAATATTTGACCCTTGGAGATTAAAATCTTCAAATCCTAGGTAGTTTCTCTTCTTTTGCTAAATAAAAGATGATTTTGGGATTTGAGAAGTGAAATAATGTGTGTCTAGACTTAAATTTCGTCCATATATGATTAGGAACGGTTATAGAATGTGAAAAGACCTCAAATTCCTTAAAATAGAATAAAACGAAACACTTTATTATGCTTGGGAAAGGATTTGAGGCGCCAAGCCAAAAAAAGCCTCAAGGTTTGTGGTGTATGGCCTAAGCAAACCTAAGTAAGTGTGCTTTGGAGATTCCTCCACTGTGCAGGGCCAACGCGGAGCTTGGATAGTGTTTCACTCAAACACTCATAACTTTTGACTCCAAATTTGGATTGCCAAATGGTCAGTGGTGTTAGAAAGAAGACTCAAAGAGATTTAATTTGATATATTATAAGCCATATAACTCCTCATATTCTAGGATTAATGGTCTCCAAAAATTGATCCAAAAAAATCATCGACTAAAACTTAACCGGTAAGAAAGTGCTCAACTTAACTATGAGCTAGGAGATTTTTATGACGTATAATCATCTCCAAAGATGTTCTCACTCTGAAGCATTGTTATTCACACTTATTTTTAACTAGAAACCATTGAATTCGGGTCTATATATATAGGAAAGAGGTTCCAACCTTAGCTCAAAAAAGTGAGGTGTTACAATGAATTACCAAGGATGCATCAACATAAATCTTGAAAACACAACAACAAGTGAATTTCAAAGCGAACACAAGGTAAATTCATGCGATTAATGGTGTTGAATGTCCAATACATTCACACATAAACATAACAGAATGTAGGTTATGTACATCATATCCATCATATACATTATGTAATACATAAATACCTTACCAGTTAAGTATAAGAAATGCTTTATTATGTATGAAACTGGATAATTAAGAATGTAGGTTATGTATGAGAGTGTTTTTCATAACATATGATGAAAAAAATCACTTTATGATACAAACTTTACAATGACATGCCATATATAAATTCTTTAATTTTTCGTCCCATACATAAAGCAATATATTTAATACATTATACATTATGTATATGACAGAAAATAATATATGTATATTTACATTGTTGTTGCTTATCTTTTCCTTTAGCAGTATATAACGCAATAAGAACCAACTTTTTAAGATGATTTCAATGGCATAATACCAGAATCAGTACAAAATGTTGTAGATGTACTTATTTGAAATGAAAACACCAACGACTGCAAAGCCACTGAATGTTGGTACGCCAAGTACAATAACTGAGAGTCAATAGATGCTTTCAGACAGTTAGTTTCCATCTGATTTCCCAGATGCACAAGTTCGAGATCGTGATGCCATGAAAGCACCAGCTAGAAGGTTATGAAAGAAGTCTAGGATTTTCAGATCACTATACATAACAAAATTTGGATCAAGTTCAAAGGGCGATGACAGTTTCGATACTGAAGAGAAGCAGAAGTATGCCTTTGATGGGTTCACCATTTCTGAAGAATTGTCTAGTGAATTAATGTTAATATAATCTGAATGGATTGCACAAGATTTTTTGAAATATCATGCTGGTAAGTAAGAAATTAGATACTTTTTCTTTTTAGCCATTCATACATTAACAATATCTTATGTAACACTTATACAATATTAATGGTACAGGAAATAGAAGGACAACCACTACTGAGCTAATTGATTTGATCTTGATTTTCCAGAGTTGAATTTCGTCATTGCTCATCCACAGTCCAAAATTTACTCTACACGATGTTGCAAAATAACATATGTTAGAATGATGAGGTACATAATTTTCTTGTATGATAGTCGTAATTTAAATGTTAGTTTTTATCGTATTAGGAAATGGTCAGCTGATATAATTTATAAAATGAACATAGCTAATTTGTAAAAATTGAAAGTTACCTGATGCAATTTATTTTTTTGACATTACACATATCTATGTATATATATTATTGAACATAATAGATATGTAACCAGATTTTTGTTAACAATGTCCATTAAATTGGTTTCCTTATACATAGAACTGTTTATGTATTACTTTAGTGTAAATTGCAATGTTTTTGTCATATATTCATATCACTATTTGTATATTACAATATCATACACAAACCACCATGATTAAGATACCCTTACACCTAATACCTTATAAATCCATTTTCTCTATGTTATAATCAATATATAAATATATATATATATATATATATATATATATATAAAGGAGAACCATAGAGAAGGTGATGTGACACCTCTCTATGGCCTCCATTGTTATTTATCTTTTTTGTAAGATTTTTGCCTATTTTTAACAATTTCTCTTTTCAAATTTTATTTAATTAAAAGGTTATTAATTGAAAATGAATGGTTAGTTTATTACATCGTTTTTATTACTACTATCAATATAACCTCTTCAATTATCTAAATCAGTTATGGGATTATAATATAATCAATAATGGGTAATGTTTAGAAAAAAAAAACTGGAACACAATCTTGGTCTTTTAATTTCATTTTTTCCCATTTATTATGTGTTATTTTTAAAAACAACTCAAATGTCACTTTAAAGTATCTTTTAAACCCTCTTAATTATATTAAATGTGATATGCAAAATTTATTTCTTTAATTCTCTTAATTAAGATGAAAGTTCAACCATTTAGCTCTTTTTAACTCTAAAATTTTATTGTGTATATCACTCTGTGTATGTGGTATTCCTGAGATCAATTTTTTTTTTTTAGTTTCTTATTGGATATTGCTTTAACTTGTATAAAGAAAATTTGCAGGATTTATGAGAAGGGTAATGTCATTGAAGAGCTCAAGCTAAGAATTATATTAAGGCTCTTTTTAATTCTTTTGTAAGTTTTCTTTTTATTTGTCATTGAAGATTGAGATTATTTTTTGTGTTCATGACTTTTATATTACTGTTGATTATGCTTTAAAAGTTAAAAACGATCAACATTTTATATTTTCAGAAACTATACACATATAAGATGAGCCATTTTTAAGGTTTCAAATAGGCCTTTCTTTATTGTTTAGTCTTCAGTCTACTCTATGCAAACTGTCATAGCATCATATATGACTATCATTGGTACGTTTTGAGTCTGGTAAACCAACTTTAACCTTTAAGTAAAGTGCTGACACTCGAAAGTTATTTTGCTAAGGGCTCCTTCTATAGATTAGGGTAATCAACTGGTGACGTGAAAAAAATTCCTCCATTCTTAATTATAGATTTTTTTAATTAAAATCTTAAATATGAAAAAAATCATGTTAGGGAATACTTTCCAATTGAATGGATAAATATTAGACACAGGTGAGAACAAAAAAAGGGGTCTTCAATCGATACTACCTCATATAAATTAGGATGAATAAAATAATTTTTTTTTTAATTTTAATATCGTATACATTGACAAATGAAAAGTCATAGAATCTAATCATTTGTTTGTGTTGTAGAATTGTTTGAAATTGTGACTGTCGTGTTGATTGACTTGATCTTGGATCAATGTTGCAGGCGATAGTGTGAATGAAGTGGAGAAGAATGTGTGAGGTAGTCGATTTAGTTCTGCTTCCACGTGATTGTTATCCATGTAAAAGCTCAGGACGTTTATCAAAACTGATCATTATATGTATACAAATACATTTGAGAATAATTTGAAGAATCTACCATGATCCACAACAAGATGCAATCAGGTCCAAAGATTGAAAGGTATCATAGAGTTAACTACAAAGGATTTAGGGTTCACGTACCATTAACTTTTCCACTAGACAAGATTAATTGTCTTTTCAGTTAGCTTCGTGAAATTTCTATAATCTCAAAATAGTGATTTGATTAAAGTTTCAGTATATGACTTATATTTTTCAGAATATTAATTTCATTTGTAATATATTAGTACATTTTAAGTAGTGTAATAGAAACTTTTGATTAAAGATGTCAAAAACTAATCTAAAAATTTAATTACTCCACAATAATGAAGGAAATAACATCCTTTATCAAATTGATCAAGTTGCTTAATCATTTATGAAATTTATTTTTGTATGCACATTGAGACTTTTTAAGTCTCAATCTTGATTATTTTTACACACACACATATATATGTATATGTATATGTATATATTATTAGTTTATAACCGCGCGAAGCGTGGTCACGTATCCTAGTGTTAGAGTAAATCCCATACATGCAGTGTAATGTATAATGCTACCTTATACATTACACTATATTTTACTCTTTCTTATAAATTTCAAATTTAATGTACTTAATATTCACATAATCATGATTATCTTATACACTAGCATGGTTACATTATTTAACTGTTTGTGTGTTATTTTTTTTTTCTTTGGGAAGTTTCAAAAATAGCAACATTTGGCACAACATTCATCTTTTATAGCCACACTTTACAATATTACCATTTATAGCCTATGTATTCGATTTACGTTCGTTGTATTCACTTTTACTCAATTGTTTGTATTCATAAAAAGCATAAATACATTAATCACATTTTATATTTTTTATTTTATTTATATTCAAAAAATATGAGTACGTTGAACACAAGCCATGGATAGTGACAGAAACATCATAATCGCGCATTGTATTTGTATATACCAACATTTTTTATTTTATTCTTTTCTCTCTTTTGATTTTTGTTTACTTTTTGATTTTTTTTCTTTTTTTTTCTTTTTCGATTCTTTCTTTCATTTTTTGTATTTTTTTTCTTCTTTTCTTTTATATTTTTGTTCTTTCCTTTTTTTTTTCTATCTCTATCTTCTATTTTTTTTTTTTTTTTTTGTTCTTTTCTTTTTTTTTCTTTTTGATTTTCTTTTTGTTACCTTTTTTTTCTTTTTTCCTATCTTATATTTTTTTATATTTTTGAAAAATATGGCTACTCGAGTACAAGTCACGAATAATAACCAAAATATCACAATTATTTATCGTATTTGTATTCATGTTATCATTTATATTTTTGTATTCATTGATACAATTATATTTGTATTTGTATTTTATAGTTCGCACTTGTATTTGTATGTTATAGTTCGAATTTGTATTTGTATTTTATATTTCGCACTTGTATTTGTTTGTTATAGTTCACATTTGTATTTGTATTTTAAGTTCACCCTTGTATATGTATGTTATAGTTTGCATTTTTATTTGTATTTGTATTTTATAGTTTGCACTTGTATTTGTGTGTTATAGTTTACATTTGTATTTGTATTTTATAGTTCGCACTTACATTTGTGTTTGCTAGTTCGCACAAATGAAAAGAAGGAGAAAAATAAGGAGGAAAAATAAGAGAAAAAAAAGGAGAAAAAATACAAAAAAAAAATAAGGAGAAAAAATGAAAAGGAAAAAAATTGAAAATAAATAAAGTGAAAAAAGAAAAAAGAAAAAAGAAAAAAGAAAAAATAAAAAAGAAAAAAGAAAGTAAAAGAAAAAATGAAGAAGAAATTGAAAAAAAGAGAGTAATAAAAAATAGAAAAGAGAGAAAATACATGAGATAGACTATGAATTAATTGAAATTTAGGCTAAATTTGGTAAGCAAGAACCTATGTTTGCTAAGCCATGTAGCTATCCCCCTTTTTTTTAGAGAAAAGGACAAAAATATCACCTAAAACTAAAATAATATCCTAAAAATAGCCTCTAAAACTAAAAACTCGGTAAATAGCCATTCCATACGCTTAACTCAGATGAATCGAATCTAAAAAAATAGCCAAATATTTAATTTTCAATTTATAGCCGTATTTGTTGACCAAATAGCGACCAACTTTGGTAAGCTTCTTCCTCTTCTTCTTCTTTTTATTTTCATTTTTTATACTTGTCATTTTACTTCTTTCTTTTTTTTTTTTTAGCTTTTCTTCTAGTTTCATTTTTCCCGTTGATTTAGTAAAACAAATAATTTGCTCTTTATTGAGTAAACAATCAAATATAAGTTTGTAGTTATTCTTTTCTAGCTAGTTGATGATGCTATTTATTTTATTTTTATGTTTCTATTTAACAATGATATAATTTATATACACCATAAAAAAATATTTTGTACAATAACTTTACAATTTATACCAATTCTATATGACATTACATAATTTCTATACATTCTATATAATCTTTAGTTAAAATTATTGTATATACTTGCACAAATTTCCTCTATAAAAGGTGTATTTATGTGGTATATATACTGTATTAATGTGGTATAAAAGTGTATCAATCTAGTATAAGAGAGTATCAATTGGGTATATGGACACTGCATATGTATGCATAGGTTTCTCTTCTCTCTGGTTATAAAAGTGTATCAATGTGTTATAAAAGAGTATCAATTGGGTATAGGGACTACAGTGCTTGCATAAAATTTCCTTGCTCTTTTTTAAAAAAGTATATCAATACAGTATAAAAGTGCATGAATGTGGTATAAAAGTGTATCAATTGAATATAGAGACTGCATGTGTCCAATTGGGCCAAATGGCTAAAAAAGAGAAATAAATTGGACCGACTAGCTTCAATTGTCCACATTTTTAAATTGTTGGTCATTTCTTTTCAAAGTAGTCAGCCCATGTCCTTTCTCCTTTTTTTTTACTCTACTAAAAACCAATTCCAAATTAGATAAAAAATTGTACTGTTTTTTGTTTGGGTTGTTGTTTTGACTGATGTATCATCATAACAAACTTAATTTTTGATGATTGATAGTTTCTTGATGTAATTTAATTTTTTACATTATACAAATGTATGTATGTATATTATTTAACATAATACATATGTAACCAAGTTATTTTAACAATGTACCTTAAATTGGTTACCTTATACATAATATTGTTATGTATTAGGTTAGTGTAACCTACACTGTTTTTCCCATACATACATATCAATATATGTATGTTAAAACATCATAAATAAATCTCCATGACTAACATAACCTTATAGATAATACCTTATACAACCATTTACTCTACTTTTATAATGCTAGAGTAAAATTTTCATACTTTTAGTCAAATGTATAATGATACCTCATACATAAAATTGTTATGTATTAGGTTAGCTTAACATGCACTGTTTTTTCCAAACACACATATCAGTATATGTATATTACAACATCATAAATAAATCACCATGACTAACATAACCTTATAGTAATACCTTATACAACCATTTACTCTATCTTTACAAAGCTAGAGTAAAATTTCATACTTTAATCATATGTATAATGATACCTTATACATTATACAGTAACATTATCTATCTTATAAACACCATACTTTAAGTGCTTAATTAACACATAATCTTAATTTATCGTATACACAAGAATGGTTACGTTATTAAAATATTTATGTATTATGTTTTGACTGTTTCATCCTTATACTTTCTAAAATTTTTAATTTTTTGTTATTCTAGGTAGTATATAGATGTGATATTCTACCATTTATAAAAGAAGTCAAAGCAGCAATTAGTTCTAGAATATAGATACACAACAATGGATTGCTTCTTCAAATCATATATTGAGAAGACATATCGTAGGTATTATCTGGATTCTTCAAATATTCAGACTTCTACATAGGAAGACTACACGAAATCATGTGTTGTTGCAAAAAACAAAGAATCAATGACCAATATAATTAACGGAGTTAGTATTCCTACGAACTTGCCTTGGCATATGGTTGATGAGGTGTACATTCCTGTTGATTGTGGTGAAGAATTTCATTGGGTGTTGGTAGTTATTGTACTGAAGAAAAGAGTCATACGGGTGTACGACTCATTATTAGAAATCAAAAATAGGAATCCATCCACTGAAATACACAAGTTGGTAGTGATGTTGCCAACTTACTTGTCTGATAGTGAATTTTTTTAAGAAATAAAATGTACTGACTGAGCAAACTTGGATGCATGCAAGGATAAATTGGGTGAGTGCATTCAGATTTTCAATCAACACCCACTTGCCGTTGAGTGTATGAAAAAAATAGCCCAGTAAACGTGTGCTAGTCTGTAAGTGCAGTTGTTATTACTTATTTATGTATAATAATTTATAAAATTTTTTACGTCTTGTTAAATAATAAAGGTTTTTTTTTAGATTTTGTCACATTTTTGTAGCCGGGTATGCGGAGTTCTTAAGTGAAGACCTAACAGTACCTTCAAGTGTGTTTGATACACAAACCCATAGATTACGCTATACTACATTACTTTGGAATTACGGAGTGATCAAGCCGATAGAAGGATATACAACCAACAATGATGATCCCACGACTAAGGCCAAGATATGTTTAATCAGTTGACGAAGCACCAACAATTAGTTTAGAATAGCGCATAAGTTTTACCTTCTACATGAACACAGTTACTTGTTTTTATAATGGATGTTAAGGACATGTAGCAGTTGTTGATTTCTACTATTTTTTAGGATTTGTATTTTTTTTTTTGAATGGTGTAAGGAGGTTTAACAATCTTCTTCATGAAGCAGTTGATAAGTAATTTTGTTATTCTTCTTGGTCTATAAGTCTGTATTGTTAGAAGAAACTAAAGGTACAAATAGTTATGTTAAGAATCTTAATATATATATATATATATATATATATAAAGGAAACATTGGAGGATGCTTATGTGGCACCTCTCAATGGTCTCTATTAGTATTTTTCTTTTTTCTCTTCTTTTTTTTGAAAATTTGTCTCATATATTTTGCATTTATGTGTTATATAAAAAGTCCCCCAAAAATGCTTAATCAATTCTCATAAATCTAAATAGTATTTATTTCAATTGATTAACTTTCACTAATTTAACATAATTGTAGAGTGGTTACAAATCTTTTCACCTTTCCGTTTCTTCTCATATTCTCATTATAAAGTTTACATATTTTTATATTTTTTTCATTTTTGTAAAACATCAAAGAGTGACAATAAGGAAGAGTAATAGCAATCTGTTTATATTATTCCTTTCATATGTTGTTTTCACAATATCATTTGAGAATGCTTCTAAACATATTTGTATGTTATTTATATCAAGCTTGGATTTTTTCATTATTTTAGTATGTGCAATTTTTTTTTTCTAATTGACTTATTTTTTTTGTTGTTTTTTAGATTATTTAGGTCTTTAATTTGAAAGAGCATGACAATCTGATGCTTGTCAAAGTTACCTCAATCTGAATGTGGATTAATGTACAAATTTAAAAGAACATGTATCATATACTCTCATGGATGTTGTGTTTAAAATATAGATAAGGTAATGTGATATATTCTTATAAACTTATCCAAACAGACTTTCATAATATAATTTTTGTGTTGGTATATACCATAATTTTTTTTATTCTTGACTGATATAATAGTTTCATTCTTTCTCCATGTCGATATTGATCGGTAATCTAAATTTATCATACGTAACATTATAATAAGTGTCTGCAACATGTCGTTGCCTATTGTTGGCTCTTCAATTATCAACCAATATACAACAATTTTCTAATTGTAGAGTTTATCTATTTTTTTTCCTTCAATTTATATTTAAAAAATAAACAAAGTAATGTGGTAGCTCTCTAACAAGTTTTTATTCTAATAATTTTTATATATTAATTTTGTTCAAAAAAATAAAGAGTAATATTGATTGCGAAATATCAATATCTATGTCAAAGATATTATCCTCATTATTTTTTTCCTTTATCCATTTACATAATGTTTCATTTTTGTATCAATTGAATTCTGCTACTCTTTTTGGGATATATAAGTATTTGATTGGCATTTAAATGCAATCATTGGATCAGAATGTATATCTTTTTTTTCGTGCATACCGATTTTCAATTTAAAGCCCTATGCTTGTTTATAGTTTGAAAACAAGAGTGGAATTGAACTTAATTTTGCATATGGTGAGTGGATGAGTGAACTTGATAAATTTCATTTTTGTTCCATACCTAAAAGTATTCAGTTTACCATAAAACTAATTGGTTCTGTATATTTGAAAATGATTTTTCAATGGCTGACTGTTCCAAGTTGTTCTTTTAAATCTTAACATTGAGATATCAAAGTTTCTATCTTTGAGTGGTTTGTGATTGTTTGAGCTTAACAAAAATTGATGAGGCACTTCTCAGCAATTTGGCTTTCAAATGTTTAGTAAACGAGATCTAGGATTGACAAATGCTTGAATTATGTTCAATAGTTTTCCGAGGCATCTTTGCTCCGTGAACCTAGCAACTAATGAAGCCCGATGGGGAACATTTAAGTAATACCTATTTAGTGTAATTTTTCCTTCCATCGATATGGATTATAAAATTTGAATAATATCTTTAACATATTTTTCTATTGAGAAATTATATTTTTTTTGTCACTGTCAATTTTGAGTGATAGTCATATCATATCTTTTCACTGGAAAATTCTAAATATTCTGTTTTGATAATTAAGTGAAGAAATTTGTCAGATCTTTTTAGTAGATATATCCTTTTCTAATATGAAATATTCAACAAACAAAGTCCTTAGTATAGCTAATATCCATCCTTGAATAAATTTTTTTCTTTTTGTGTGTTTTCGTTATTATGATAGTTTGAATGTTGTTTTTATTCAATTTTTTTTTTGTGAATTTGGTATACTAAGCTTTTAAAAGATATTTCTATGTGTTGTATTATTTCAAAATTATAGGGTTTCAGATAGTACTAACTAAAATCAATACGAAAAATTATAGTCAATGTCCAATTTAAATATTATCTTACTTAGTCAGTATTTAATTTAAATATTATCTTACTTAGTCAGTATTTAGAAAAATTAGTAGTCATGGATAAAGAAGAACACATCATAATACAAAACATTTAAAATCATTTCATACTAATTAGAAGACCTTGTAGAAGAAGTTTTGGACAAGAAAATAAGAAATGGTCTGTACTCCTAGATTTTAACCTCACTATTTCTTTCCTTTTTTATTCTTTTTCTTTATATTATCTAGATTCACCCATAATAATTTAAATGAGACATTAATTATGACACAGGTTCAATTATATCTTGATTTTTATTAATGCCTCATTAAAGTAGTGTAAACGAATAAGAATGACATGACATTATTTTTTAATCAGAAATTTTATTTAAGTTTTTTTGAACTTTTTATTATTTTTTATTTATTTTATCGTAAAAAGATATTTATGTAACTCACACTTCTTGATCTTCATAACTCCCAAACTTTTTATGTTTATAACCTTACAATTATTTAATATGCAAGTTTATGACACCTTAAAATTACACCAATATGATATTACTTAATTTCTTTTATGTCTAGCAAAATTTTGTTATGTGGAGTGTTATACAACAACAACAACAACATACCCAATATATTTCCACCAAATGAAGTCTGAAGAGGATAAGTGTATGCAATCTATATCACTACCTTTAAATACTCCAGTAAAGGTCTTAACCACAAATACAAAAATCCAAAATTGAAAAACTTACAAGTTGCATGTTATGCAGAGCAATTTATAATAAAAAATTATTTATTGACAAAACTAATAAACTTTATTAAAGAACAAGTTCAAATTGAAGATTTTATACTGGACACAAAAACATAAAAAGAAAAATGATAGAATATTCTAAAAAAGGCAACCAATAAACCAACAAAATTTCAATGAAAAGATTTATATGTGTAATTTATCAATTTAATTAATATTTAATAATAAAAATAGTACTTTTATGTATTCATCGCGGCTAAGTTTAGAAAAAAATTATTTATCTATTTTTTAATTTTTTACTAATATGGTTATACATCCATATTTATGAAGTATGTTGTTTTAAGTTAAGATGAAAAATAAATGTTTGCAATGTATAATATTTTTTGTAATCTTTTTAATACTGCTGCGTATAAGAAATATGTGCAACAAATTTGCATAATACCTAACATAGAATGATATATTACATTAACATGTTACAACTTATACACATCTGCTTATAATGTTATTAACTAAAACCGTATTACACCTGTAAGTTATATAATACATAACATGCTATGTATATTAGAAACAATACATATGCATGGAAACATTTAATATGTTAACCTTATACATTAACATGGTCACATAATAGATTAGCATATTGTGTTTAATATTGTAGGTACCTTCATTTTTAAGTAGACCTCTCAGATATCAAATACAATATATTACAACATTTATATATGAATAGACATGATATTCTATTCCATATACTTGAACAACCATTTACCCTATCTTTATAATGCTAGAGTAAACTTCCATACTTTTAGTCAAATGTATAATGATACCTCATACATAATTGCTGTTATGTATTAGGTTAATTTAACTTGAACTATTTTTCCATACATACATATCACTATATGTATATTACAACATCGTAAATAAATCACCATGACTAATATAACCTTATAGATATGCTACATCCTGAGTTTTGGCTCTTCAAATTTTTTTCTAGAATTTTGTTCTCCAGATCCAATACGATTCATGGGTATGAGCCGTATGTTGGGGTACGAATGGCATGATCCTATCGTATACTAACCGGTGTTGGTTGATGGGATAGATAGATTACTGGAATAGATACGACTTAGGAGATATGATTCGTATGGTGGGGTACGAGTCATATCGTGTACTCGTATAGGGGATAGTGTTCAATCCTCTTGGTATTCTATTTTGCCATGGGTACAAATGGGAGGTACGGATCGTATACCTTGGATACAAGTTGGTTGGATAAGTTGTCTACTGGATAGTGTTGGCTCCAAGGTTTGAGGTTAGATATGAGTGGCGGGTACCACTTGTATCGAAAGAGTATGAATAATATGGGTTAATCGTATCCGTGTGATGGGATTTTTGTGCAACTTAAGTGGGGGTATTCTGGACATTTCACTACTTACCTCAATAGAACCCCACAACTTATAACCTACTAAGAAGAGTATTTACCCTATTATTTTACTCTTTAACACTTAAAAACTATTTGTAAATACTTCATAATTCTCTCAAGAGCTTTTGGGGCAAGAAAACTAGAATTTCACCTTGGGGACTAATTTGGGGCTTGCTTTGGTGATTTGTTTCCATCAATTCTTCGGTATAAGGCATGTATTCCTTTCCTCATTGTTAGTTCCAACTAAAGGCATGATTTTCATTATTGGTTTTCATGATTTCATTATTGTATGCTTTGGGTTTTCAAATATAATTTGGGGGTTTTATTTATGAACACTTGGTTATGGTTTTTCATGGTTTTAATTATGCTTTTATATGAATTAATGGTGGTTTTGGATAATTGGATTACATGAAATGGTTATTGACATTTGGAATTGGTTTTGGATATATATTATGCTCTCAATGTGTTTGACAAAATGCTTATAAAGATATGTTCATTTCATTGACTTCTTTTAAATGGAACTCTTGCTCATTTTAAACTTGGTAAAGCATTTATGCATGGTTTAAATAGTTTGGAAAGGTAAATGGATAAATAGTTATTCTTGTAGGGTATGGATTTCCTCAAGTGGATTTAATATGGTAATTGGAAGGGCACCTAAGGTCCCCTATACCTGCATATGGTTAGCTATGGATAGTACTTGAGAGTATGGTTGGTATAATGATACCACCACTAAATAGCCTTGGTTACTAAATGGTAAATGGATTTCTTAGAAATGATTTTAATTGGGAATTAAAGAGAGAGGTATAGCTAAGCCGTGGAAGTTTGAGGTCCCTGGGGGACCAAAATTAGAAACTCAAATTTTTTCGGTATGAGGTTGGTTTTGGTGGACAGTGTGCCCAATGTCACATCTCATATTGGGGGATGTACTATTCATTCCATGGGATACTTTCCTGGTCATACGACTATACGTACTGGGCTCTTTCAGTAGGGGAGCTGAAACCGTATTACCCGTAAGTGTCTTAGGACAGCAAAGCTACACATCCCAGGTAAAGTTTTTAAATTCATGCTAAACCCAATTCCCTTTCCCAACACTTATAGATATGTATGGTTGTATGCATGTGGTTTTACTTGGTTTTATAACTAGCATTATTTCTTCCTTATCCTGAGCTTATGGTAGCGATCACTTGCTAACCCGTTTACTAGCAGTTCTACACCCATGCTATGTAGGAATTGGCCATTCTACTCCTCATGTATAGCATTCAGATTTTGGTATCAACATTGGACTAAAGTGGTGAGCTTCCATCCTTTCAAAAGGCTCCATTTCATGTTATGAACTTTTTTGGACATTTTAATTTTATTTTGGATATTGGTTTTGGCCATGGTTAGGGGCATGTCCCAATAGGATATTTTTACTCCTTTGGATATAGGCTTTGTGGTACTTCTGGGGGTTCGTATTGACGGGATCGGTATTGGTGTTTGCCTTCGCATTGGTATTAGTGTTAGGGATTACAACCTTAGACGATATTATTGGTTGTTCCATCGTAATATATTTGGGGATTGATTATCATTATATGTTATGGAAATCATATGATTTTGGCCTAGTTTATAGCCTTTGGTTTGGTTTGGTATGGTTGGATGGTTTGGTTTAGTATGGTTGGACTCAGTTGGGTCGGTCACAGTTATGACCCCTATCCTAGAGTCTTGATGAGAAGATTACACTATTTTGTTATATGCTTGAAATTTAGCACATCAAAGGCTATATAAGGTGGTTGGGTTGGGTAACAGGGGACGGTCCCCGGTCCTGGTTGGACTTAGGATGCCTATTATGTCTAGGCCTTAGTTCAGGTCATGACAAGTTGGTATTAGAGCTTTAGGTGTATGGTCAACTGGGAAGTCCACAAAGCCATATCGAGTAGAGTCTCTTTTAGGAGTGTGTCACATGCCACACTCATAAGAGAGAGGCTACAAGACATTTAGGAATATTTCAATTTCTTGGTATTCTATTTTCAAGTTTGGAATCTAAAGTCTGGAAATTTTCTCTAATCTTTGTTTGTTCGTCTTTCAGATTATCCTCGTAGATTTGGAAAACAAAAGAAATTATTCTATCCCATCGGGGGGTGATATTGAAGGGGTATGTCTTACGATAAGGGTACATCTTCGATCTTTCATTCCTATTCCAAATGGTACTGAAGTTCCTCCTAATCCTACCAGTTCTCCCTAGGTCTCTCAGGGCAATGTGAAGAATGCAGAATTTTATAAATCTATCCATGTTATTGCTCAGTTGGTTGCTGCTCAGGCTGAGTGGGATGTATTTGGTGGGTTTTCTATTAAGGCCACAAGAGTTGTCCATTTCATGAAGATAGGTCCTCCTACTTTACTGGAGTAAAGGTGGAGAAGGATACACACGACTTCTTGAATGAAATGGAGAAAATATTTTGGGTGATGCAAGCTACCAATGTGGAGGGGTTAAACTTTGCATCTTATCAACTCAAAGATGTTTCTTATAAGCGGTATGAGGAGTGGGATAGAGATATGGGTAATATGGAAGAATCTGAATTATGGAAGGCCTTTTCTAATGCCTTCTTGGATTGTTTCTTTTCTCAAGATTTAAGGGAAGCTAAAATGGAGAAGTTTGTGAATCTTAAGCAAGGGAGAATGATTGTCAAGGAATATTCTTTGAAGTTCCATCAGTTATCAAGGTATGCTCCTGACTTGGTGTCTAACATGAGAATGAGAATGAGAAAGTTCGCTTTAGGGTTAAATAGAGATTTGATCTTGGAAAGAAAGATTGATTTGCACATTAAGGATATGGATATTTCTCAGTTAACTATATATATGTAGTAAGTAGAGGATGAGAAGAGGAGGCAGGCAGAGTTTGGGGATAGGCAAGGAAAGAGGAACAAGTTTTTTTTTATCAAAGAGGTATGTAGTCCCAGGGTGGTTGGGATGGTGAAAATTGGCAGAAAAAGAAGTGGGGGAGATCGGGTTCTTCTCTACTACCAGTGCCCCTTACCCAAAGCATTCGAGAGACAGTCGTCATCAGAGTGGTGATAATTTTTAGGAACAGGGTGCCTAATCTTAGGTGAGTGGAGGTTTGTCAGTTTCTTTATACCCTCTTTTTTGGTTCTATGGTCAAACTCATCAAGGTTATTAGGATGAAGGGAGGGAAAAATACTTTAAGTGTGTTAAGCCAGGGCATTGGCTCAGGGATTGTTCGGTTAAAAGGTCGCTATGGGGGAGAATAAGGTTCTTGTGGTGTCATATTTTGCTCCTACACCTGGTGGTGTTGAATCGGCTTTTGTTGCTTCTCCTGGTTCTAGTATTGATTGAAATCGGTTGTATTCTTTGGCATTTCAGCAAGAATCTAAGGCATTACCTGATGTCGTTACTAGTAAGTTACAACTCTTTTCCTGTGACGTATATTATTTTCTTGATTCGGGGTTCACTCTTTATTACGTGACTCCTTATATGGTTTTATCTGTTGGTTTTGATCCCAAAGTAATTTTGGATCCTTTTTTTGTTTCTACCATGATAGAAGACTTGGTTAATTCTAAAAGGGTCTATAGGTAGGTGTGGTATCTATTGGTAATAAGCAGACCTTGGTAGATTTGTTTGATTTAGGGATGGTGAATTTTGATGTCATCTTACGTATAGATTAGTCACACTCCTGTTATGCTTCCTTAGATTGTCAGACCTAGAAGGTTATCTTTAAGTTTCCTAGTGAACTGATTATAAAATAGGAGGGTGGTTCTTTAGCTCCTAAGGGAAGGTTTAATTCTTATCTTATAGCTCGGGGTTTAATCTCCAAGGGATGTCCTTATCACTTGGTTCATATTAAAGATTCTAACTCGAAAGGTCTTTCTTCATAGCCAGTTCCTGTGGTTAATATGTTTTCAGAGGTCTTTCCAGATGATCTTCCTGGTGTTCCTACAGATAGAGAAATAAAGTTTGGCATTGATTTACTTCTGGACACTTTTCCAATATCTATTACTCTTTATAGAATGGATCCGGCTGAGTTGAGGGAACTCAAGGAGCAACTTAAGGATCTTCTGGATAAGGGGTTTATTTACCCTAGCATTTTTTTGTGGGATACACTGGTGTTGTTCGTGTGCAAGAAGGATGGTTCCCGTTGAATATGCATTGACTATAGGCAGTTGAATAAAGTGACGGTCATGAACAAGTATCCTCTCCTAAGGATAGATGATCCATTTTACCAGTTGCAAGGTGCGAAGTCCTTTTCTAAGATACATCTTCGGTCTGGGGACCATCATTTTAAGATAAGGGAGGTGGATATCCTTAAGATGGCTTTTCATACTCGGTATGGGCATTTTGAGTTCTTGGTGATGTCGTTTGGATTGACTAATGCACCAACAGTATTTATGGATTTGATGAATAAAGTTTTCACACAATATTTAGATCTCTTTGTCATTGTGTTTATTGATTACATTCTAGTTTATTTGAAGAGTAAGGTAGATCATTCTAATTACCTCTGTGTGGTGTTGCAGACCTTAAAGAAACAACAGTTGTATGCCAAGTTCTCTAAGTGTGATTTTTGGTTAAATGTTGTGACTTTCTTGGGTTATGTTATTTCAGTGATGGGATAATGGTTGATCCTTAAAAGGTTGTTGAGGTGAAGGAGGGGCCTATATCCACGACTCTATCTAACATTCAAAGCTTCTTGGGTTTAGTTAGTTATTAAAGGCGGTTTGTGGAAAGCTTTTCATCGATAGTGGCTTCTTTTACTAAGTTGAATCAGAAGAAGGTTAAGTTTTCTTGGTTGGATGCTTGTGAAAGAAGCTTTGAGAAGTTGAAGTATAGGTTAACTTCGCTCCAATTCTAACTTTGTCAGAAGGCAATGACAGGTTTGTGGTTTATTGTGATGCATCTCGGGTAGGGCTTAGTTGTGTCTTGATAAAACATGTGAAGGTAATTACTTATGCTTTTAGGTAGTTGAAGGTTCATGAGAAGAATTATCCTACTAATGATTTAGAACTATTGGCGGTTGTGTTTGCTTTGAAAATATGGTAGCATTATCTATATGGTGTTTACATTGATCTCTTTTCTAATTATAAGAGCCTAGAGTACGTGTTCACTTAAAAATATCTTAATCTCACGCAGAAAAGATGGCTTGAGCTTTTCAAGGACTATGATATGAGTCTTTGCTACAACCAGGTAAGGATAACGTGGTTCCTGATGCTCTTAGCAGGTTTTCCATGGGGAGTATGGCTCATATATAGGAAGAAAAATAGGAATTGGTGAAGGATATTCACCATTTGGACAATCTTTAAGTTCGTATCTTGGACTCTAAGGATGGTGGAAAAAGTTGTACGATTATCTCTTGGTGTAGAGTTAAGGAGAAACAGATGTTAGATCCTTTCTTGATAAAAATCAAGAGTGATATTGGCGAGCAAAAGGTAGTGGTGTTTGAGATCAGTGATGGTTGTAATTTACGGTACCAAGAGAGGTTGTGTCTTTCTGATGTCGATGGTTTGAGGCAAAGGATTTTGGCTGAGGCGCATGAGTAGCGTTATTTTGTTCATCCCATCTCAACAAAGGTGTATCATGGTCTCAAGGATATATATTAGTAGAATGGTATGAATAAGGATATGGTTGACTTTGTGTCCAAGTATAGGTGTGTCAACAGGTTAAGGTTGAGGACATGAGGCCTGGTGGATTGCATTTAGAAATTAAGTTGCCTGAATGAAAATAGGAGGCAATCAATATAGATTTTGTTATCGGTCTTCCTTGGTCTCAAAACTAATTTGATTCTTTTTGGATCATCGTGGATAGAATGACGAAGTTTGCTAACTTTTTATCGGTGAGAACTACTTGTTTGACGGAGGATTATGTAAAGCTGTATTTTCAAGAGATTGTGAAGCTCCATATGGTACCTGTATCGATTATATCTGATCGTGGTACACAGTTTACATCTTATTTCTAGGGATCTTTCCAGAAAGGGTTGGGGACTTACATTAGTCTGAGTACTACTTTTCATCTGCAGTCGGCTGGGCAAACAGAGATAACTATTTAGATATTAAAGGATATGCTTCGGGCCTGTGTAATTGACTATCGTGGCAATTGGGTTGAGCATTTACCTTTGGTGGAGTTTTCTTACAATAATAGGTATCATTCTAGTATTGGTATGGTCCCTTTTGAGGCATTATATGATAGGAGGTATAGATCTCCTATTGTTTGGAAGGATAGCCAAAGTCGCCAAAAGTCCTATGTGGATATTAGGCGTAGAGACTTAGAGTTTGAGGTTAGGGACAAGGTATTCCTAAAGGTGTCTCCCATGAAGGGAGTAGTACGGTTTAGCAAGAAGGGGAAGCACAATCCCTAATTTATTAGTCCTTATGTTATTTTGCGGAGAGTTGGTAATGTTGCTTATGAACGGAGGTTGCCTGCTAGTTTGAATTTGGTTCATTCGGTCTTTCATGTTTCCATGTTAAGAAAGGGTATTGGTGATCCTTCTTTGATTGTTTCTTCGGAGGAATTGGGTATCTCAGATTCTCTGTCTTAAGAAGAGGTCCTAGTTGATATATTAGATAGGTGGGTTCGTCGGATGTGGACCAAAGATATGGCTTCGGTTAAGGTTCTGTGGCAGAACCATAAAGTGGAAGAGGCTACTTGGGAAGCGGAGGAGGACATGAAGTCTAAGTATCCGCTCTTGTTTTTTATTCTCGATATTTGTGTGGAAGTTATGTGTTCTTGAACATATCTTTATTTTTTGAGTTCGTTAAAGGAAAGAATTATATCTTTGCCTCTTTGTTTTTTAACTTTGATGAAGGTTGGGAATATGTTTTATAATTCAAATGACTCTGTGTATGGTTACCCCTACCTTGTCTGCCATCTAGGGATGAATGTTCCTAGGGTGGGAGAATGTTACATCCTGGGTTTTGGCCCTTAGAATATTTCCTGGAATTACGTTATCCAGACCTAATATGACTCATGGGTGCGAGCTGTATGTTGGGGTACGAGTGGTATGGTCCTATCGTATACTGACTAGTATTGGTTGGTGGGATGTATGGTTTACTAGAATCGATACGACTTAGGGGATATGGGTCGTGTGGTTGGGTACGAGTCATATCTTGTACTCATATAGGGGACAGTGTTCAATCCTCTTGGTATTCTATTCAGCCAGTGATACAGATGGAAGGTACGAATCGTATACTTTGGATACGACTTGGTTGAATCAGTCGTACACTGGACAGTGTTGGGTTGAAGGGTTGAGGTTGATATGAGTGGTGGGTACCACTCGTATTGGAAGGGTGCGACTCATATGGGTCAGTCATATCCCTGTGATGGGATTTTTGTACAACTTAAGTGGGGTATTCTAGACATTTCCCTACTTACCCTAATAAAACCCAACAACTTCTAACCTACTTGTTAGATTATTTACCCTATTATTTTACTCTTTAACACTTAGAAACTATTCCTAAATACTTCATAATTCTCTCAAGAGCTTTAGGGGTAAAAAATCTAGGGTTTCACCTTGGGGACTAATTTGGGGCTTGCTTTGGTGATATCTTTCCATCAATTCTTCGGTATAAGGCATGTACTCCTTCCTTCATTGTTAGTTCCAATTAAAGGCATTATTTTTATTATTGGTTTTCATGTTTTCATTATTGTATGCTTTGAGTTTTCAAATATAATTTCGGGGTTTTACTTAAAAACACTTGGTTATGGTTTCCCATGGTTTTAATTATGCTTTTATATGCATTAATGGTGGTTTTGGATAATTGGATTACATGAAATGGTTATTGGCAATTGAAATTGGTTTTGATATATACTATGCCCCCAATGTTTTTGAAAAAATGCTTATAAAGATATGTTCATTGCATTGGCTTCTTTTAAATGGAACTCTCTTTTGTTTTAAACTTAGTAAAGGATTTATGCACGGTTTAAAAGGTTTGGAAAGGTAAATGGCTAAATGGTTATACTTGTGGGGTACAGATACCCCCAAGTGGATTTAATATGGTAATTGGAAGGGCACCTAAGGTCCCCTATACCTACAAATGGTTGGATATGGATATTACTTGCAACAATGGTTGATATCACGATACCACCACTAAAGGGACTTAGTTAATAAATGGTAAATGTATTTCTTGGAAACGGTTTTAATTGGACATTAAAGGGGGAGGTGTAGCTAAGCCATGGAAGGTAGAGGTTCTGGGGGGACCAAAACTGGAAACTCATATTTACCGGTATGATGTTGGTTTTGGCGGACCGTGTGCATGATGTCACACCTCATATTAGCGGATTTACTAGTCATCCCATGGGATAATTCCCTGGTTGTATGGAGACACGCACTGGTGCCCTTTTAGCATGGGGAGTTGAACCCAAATTTCCAGTGGGTGTCTAGGACAACAAAGCTACACAACCTATTTTGCGACCCCGCAAAATCTAAATCTTGATTCAGTCCTTTAAAACTTGTTATGTGGTCCCAAACTTTGAAAATTTTAGCTAAGTTTTCATAATTAGAGTTATTTTTTCCCGCATAGTTGGAGATCTCATTTTATGACCCTTACGACTATTAAATGCTGATCTTTAAGTTGCTCCATCACCAGGAATGTCAGTAGGTGTTCTCGAGTGAGTTTTGAATTTTTTGGACATCATTTGAGGCACGTTTGAGGGTCCAAACCAGTGATCGATGAGATCTCAATGCACCGCGTTACCTATGGTGTCGATGAATATTTTTACCCCAGCTCCTAGTGCAATTTTCAGTGAATCGATGCGGAATCCATTCGTCATCCATAGCGTCGACCCTATCAACGCGATGTGTCAATCTGCGCATCACTAAGTTAGTTTTCAGTCATTAAGATTCCGTATCCTCGGGAGTATTTGGGTCTTTTCCCCACAACTATTCAGCCCCAAAACATGAAATTCAGCTCCCCTTAAGCAAATTACACTCATTCTCTCTCAAATTACTCAAGAACAAACCCTAGGACTTTCTATTCAAGATTTAAATCTCAGGAATTTCACAATCAATCTTCAAGAATTCAAGCATTAAAGTATGTGAAGTGTTCATCCAAGTATTCCTTCCACCCTTAGAGTCTAAGCAACTCTTTTAAGACTTCAAGTAGATTGATTTGATGAATTTCATGATTGAATTTGATTGTGTTCATGACTATGATGTTAGTTGGGGTTAGAATCCATAAATAATTTACAAGTTCATGAGAAATAAATGGCATGTGTGGGTTGTTGTATGGTTTCATGTTTAAAACCGCTTTGAATTGTAAGTTGGGGTCATGATTACGATGCTTGCATGTTATATTACAGTCATGTGCATAAATTATGCTCTTTAAGTGATTGATGAATTGTTCATGTTGGTTGAGTAGTGTAACCATATCATGCTAGTATGTATATAAGTTCATGTCATGCAAGTGTTTGTCAAAATGCCTCCATGAATGATTTGTGATCAAGAAATTTGTCATCACGTTTCAAGATTATGCTATTTCTTATAATGTATGCTATCGAGTCCTGGGGGTATCTATACCCGACAATTTAGCTATTTACCTAGAGGTACAGTAGTTACAAAATAGTATTAGTAGTGTCACGAATAGTAGTACTCAGTAATCCGTCACAGTCTCAGTTCAGTATTCAGTTCAGAACTTAGAAAACTTAGTTAGTTAACAGAACTCAGTAGTATTTTTTCAGTTAGTGGAACCCAGTGAAATCAGTTTAGTTCAGTTAGACAGTAAGATCAGTAATAGCTAAATCAAGTCTAGTATATTCTAAGAATCAGTTCAGTATCTATTCAGTTGGGAGTAGGATTCAGCATCAAGCGAGAGCAGGGATGTCGCCTTTCCCATCAAGTAGGCAGAGTCGTTAGAAGTAATCCCTGTAATCCATAACTGCGTAGCCAACGTAGGATGAGGAGACACCCATTTAACTAGGCTTGACTACCTCCCAGGGGTCACCCTTCAAATTAGGCTTGGCTCCGCCAAGATGTCACACGTCAGTTAGTCTTGGCATCCTGGTCTTTCCAGTGTTAGTACCCATGGCACGGTATTAGCACCCTTCCAACTGGGATCATAGGTTGGACCCCATTAGTTCATATTTGGGGCATGTCGGTTAGATAATTACCTCCCACAGTTTCAGTTTCAATCTCAGTGTATAACTCAGTTAAGTTCTACAAAATTAGGACTATCAGATACAGTCACCCAGCTCAGTATAGAACTTAGATCAGTTCTACATATTTATGACTATCATATACAGTCACTCAGATCAGTATAGAACTTAGTCAGTTCTACCAAATAAGGACTTTCAGATACAGTGACTCAGTTATCAGTTATACAGTATCAGTGGATCAATATTCTAGAACTCAATATCTAGTGTTATCATGACCTCAATTACATTTTATGTATTCATGCATCTACTCTCATTCAGTTATGTTCATGTACTCGACCAGTTATTGTTCATGCATATGAACCCATGCATACCAGCCTACCTCACTTATCATACCAGTACATTCAAAGTACTGATGCATACTTTTCTTTTATGCTATGATGTCTTTTATCATAAGTTCAGATGCACAGGCTTCTGACTGTACTTAGCAGCCCATCCTATCAGCAACAGACTTAGTGGTGAGTCCTTATAGTTTAAGGACAGAGTATTATTTTAGTATTTTAGTATAGTTTCCAGTCATTGGAGTTAGTTGGGGGCTTGTCCCATCAACTCCATAATTCAGGCAGCTAGAGACTTTTGGACTAGAGTATTTCAGATAGTAGTTTCAGTATTCAATATTGATTTTTTGTCAGTTATGAATCTTATTGCATTTTCAGCCTAACTTTCACATTTATACCAGTTATATTGTAATTATAGTGTTATTATCATTCAGTGCTCACAGAAGGTACCATTCATGGATTAAATGGTGGTCCTTCAGGGTCGCTAGCACCATGTAGCGTCTGGGCTACAGACTCGAGGATTTAAAAACTTAGTATTAGAGCCAGGTTCAACAGAGTTCTAGGAAGTCTGAAAGACGTATCAAGTAGAGTCTTATACATGGGTGTGTAGCGCGCCACACTTATGAACAGAAGGCTATGAGATGTTTTAGGAAAAGTTTCCCTTCTTTTAGTATTTATATTGTGCGAGTGAGAATAAGCTCAAATTAAACTTTCAGTCTAATCCTTTCTTCCTTCTTTTACAGAACATGTCTTCTAAGAAGAACGGAAGAGGAACAAGAAATCAGCCAGCCCCTCAGCCCATCCAAGAAGATCCTCTGGACGAGCATGTCTCCTATGCAGAATTCAGAGCAGCTTTCACCACCCTAGCTCATTCTGTGGTAGCCCAAAATGAATGCCCAACTTTTGTTCCAGCCAATCCAGAGGCCAATACTGCTGCAACCAGATTCAGGACTTCACTCGATTGAACCCTCCATATTTTACTAGGTCTAAGTTAGATGAGGACCCATATGAACTACTTGATCAAGTGTAGAAAGTCACATACATTATGGGAGTGACTACTAGTGAGAGTGCTGAGTTCACTGCATATCAGTTGCAAGATGTGGCTCACTCATGGTTCAAGCAGTGGAAGGCAGAAAGGCCCGCAGATCCAGGTCCCATGAAATGGGAGGAGTTTGCCACCACTTTTCTTGATAAGTTCTTCCTACTAGAGTTAAGGAAATCTAAGGTTTTGGAATTTATAAATCTGAGGTAGGGCAACATGACAGTACAAAAGTGTTCTCTCAAGTTTACTCAGTTATCCAATTATGCCCCTCATGTGGTAGCAGATAGCATATCTAAGATAAGTAAGTTTGTGTCTAGTATGTCAAGCAGTATGGTCAAAAAGTGTAGGACAGCAATTCTGATTAAGGAGATGGACATATCTAGGCTCATGGTCCATGCTCAGCAGATAGAAGAGTCTAAGAATAAATAAAAGAAGAGGGAGAACAAGAGAGCAAGAATAGGTAGTTTAACTTTACCTAGCCTAATTCAAAGGGTGGTAATCGTTCTCAGTTCTTCCCATAATCTTTAGTCCTAGCTCCATCCTCTGCCAGTGCTTTAGTGCTCCAGTGCTGAAATTCAGGGATGACAATAGAGATAGGGCATCAGTCCCTAAACCCCAGGGTAGTATAAGCAGTCGCCGAATGAATCCACTTTGCATGAAATATGGCAAAAACTATCAGGGAAAGTGTAGAGCTGATAGTGGTATGTGCTTCGGGTGTAGCAAGCTAGCCATCTAATTCAAGAGTGTCGGGTAGTTGCTTAGAAAGCTAAGGAGTTGCGCCAACAGGGCCAGTCCCATCAATCGTTAGTTCTAGCCGATTAACCAACTCAGTAAGGTGCTTCTTCCAGTGCTACTAGTGGGCAACGACCTAACAGAATCTACGTATTTCAGTTCCAATAGGATCAGAAAAGATCTTCTGATGTGATCACTAGTACATTACAAGTTTATCATTTATATATTTATGCGTTGCTAGATACAGAAGCTTCATTGTCCTTTGTAACTCCGTATATAGCTGTTGACTTTGGAGTTAGTCCCAAAATCCTAGAAGAGCCTTTTTTAATCTCTAACCTAGTGGGTAAATCTATCATAGCTCGGTGGGTTTACAAGAACTGTCCGGGTACAGTATCTCAGAAAATCACTTCAACAGACTTAGTAAAATTAGAGATGACATATTTTGATGTCACTTTCAGCATGGATTGGCTTCACTCATGCTATACCTCAGTTGACTGCAGAAATAGAATTGTCCAATTTCAGTTTCCGAATAAGCTTGTCCTAGAGTAGAAGGGTAGTACTTCAACATTTAGGGGTCAACTTGTTTCCTAACTTAGGCCAAGGAAACTGATATCTAAGGGATTTGTCTACCATCTTATTCGAGTCCAAGACTCTAGTTCAGAAACTCCTACTATAGAGTCAGTATCAGTAGTATGTGAGTTCCCAGATGTGTTTCCCGAAGATCTTCCCGAATTTTCTCTCTAGAGGGAAATTGACTTCAGAATTGACCTTCTTCTAGATACTTAGCCCATTTCTATTCCTCCATACAAAATGGCTCCAATAGAACTCAGAGAATTAAAAGAACAGTTACAGAATCTCTTAGATAAGGGATTCATCAGACCTAGCGTATCCCCTTGGGGTACACCAGTTCTATTCGTGCATAAGAAAGATGGCTCCCTCAGAATGTGTATAGAGTCACCAGCTAAATAAAGTCATGGTAAAAAACAAGGATCCACTTCCCAGAATTGATGACTTTTTTGACCAACTTCAGAGTGCTAGTTACTATTCTAAGATAGACCTCAGATTGGGCTATCATCAGCTCAGAGTCAAAAAATTTGACATCCCAAAAACATCCTTCAAAACTCGGTATGGTCACTTAAAATTCTTAGTCATGTTATTTGGTCTTACCAGTGCCCCAACAACTTTCTTGGACTTGATGAATCGTGTGTTCAAGCAGTACTTGGACATATTCGTCATAGTCTTCATTGATGACATCCTTGCATACTCTCGTAGTGAACATGATCATGCAGACCATCTCAAAATAGTGTTACGGACTCTAAAAATTCATCAGTTATTCGCCAAATTTAGTAAGTAAAAATTTTGGCTAAGTTCAATAGCTTTCCTCGGCCATATCTTTTTCGATGATGGCATTAGAGTTGATCCCCAAAAGATTGAAGCAGTGAGAAACTGGCCCAGACCCATCTCTCCATCAGATATCAGGATTTTCTTGGTCTTGGCTGGCTATTACCAATAGTTTGTTGAGGGAATTTTGTCTATTATATCTCCTATCTCCTAATTGAGTCAGAAGAAAGTCAAATTCAGTGGTCAGATTCTTGTGAGAAGAGTTTCCAGGAGTTGACGACTCGACTCACTACAACCCCAGTTTTAACTTTATCAGATGGTTTGATGGATTTGTGGTATATTTTAATACTTCTAGAGTTGGTTTGGGTTGTGTTTTGATGAAGAGAGTAAGGCTATAGCCTATGCCTCTAGACAACTTAAGCCCCACAAAAAGAACTATCCCACTCATGATCTTGAGTTAGTAGCAGCAGTGTTTGCCTTAAAGATTTGAAGGAATTATTTGTATGGAGTGCACGTGCATGTGTTGACTGACCATAAGATCCTACAGTACGAATTTTCTCAGAAAGATCTAAACTTTCATCAGAAAAGGTGGTTGGAGTTATTGAAACACTATGACATGAGTGTCCTGTATCACCTAGGTAAGGCTAATATGGTGGATGATTCTCCCAATAGGATGTCTATGGGTAGTGTTTCTCACGTGGAAGATGATAAGAAGAAATTAGATCAGGAAGTTCATCAGCTTTCCCGATTAGGTGTCCGCTTAGTCGATTCAGTAGAAGGTAGTGCATGGGTGTAGAGTAGTTCAAAATCATCTTTGGTTTCTGAGGTAAAGAAAAAGCAGGATAGGGATCCCAGACTAGTTAAGTTGAAAGAACCAGTCAGAGATCAAAAAGTTGAGGTTTCTCTCATGGGAAGATGGTGTGTTACGTTGCTAGGGTCGGCTATGTGTGCTAGGTGTGGATGACTTAAGACAGCAAATTCTTGCAAAAATGCATGGGGCACGCTACTCGATTCACCCAGGGGCCACTAAGATGTACTGCAACTTGTGGGAAGTCTATTGGTAGAGTGGGATGAAGAGAGATATTACAAAGTTTATGGCTAAGTGCTCGACATGTCAACAGTTTAAGATCGAGCATCAGAAGCCTAGTGGGTTCATGAAGGAGTTTAGTATACCCATATAGAAATGGGAAGAAGTGAACATAGATTTGTGATGGGTTTACCCCGTACTCATCGATAATATGATTCAGTTTGGGTCATTGTATATAGAATGGCCAAATCAGCTTATTTCTTACCAGTCCATACCTCTTATTCAGCTGAGGATTATACCAAGATCTATGTTAGAGATTTGGTCATATTGCATGGAGGTCCCTTATCCATCATTTCAGATAGAGGTACACAGTTCACCTCTTATTTTTGGAAAACCTTCCAAAAAGGTATTGGTACCCAATTTTACCTCAGTACAACCTTTCACCCTCAGATAGATGGTCATGTATAAAGGACTATCCAGACTCTAGAAGATATGTTAAGGGCATGTGCCATTGGCTTTAAGGGCAGTTGGGATGACCATTTGCCACTGATTGAGTTTGCATATAATAATAGTTACCATTCCAGCATTCAGATGGCTCCGTTTGAGGTGCTCTATGGGAGGAGATGTAGATCTCCCATTGGTTGGTTTGAAGTGGGTGAGGCTACAGTAGTAGAGCCTGACTTGGTATTTGATACCTTAGAAAATGTTTAGTTGATTAGGCAGAGGCTTAAGATATCTCAAAGCCAACAGAAATCATATACGGATATATGAAGAAAAAAGGTGGAGTTTGAGATTGGTGATTATGTATATTTGAAGATCTTTCTTATGAAAGGACTAAAGAGGTTTGGCAAGAAGGGGAAGCTCATTCCCCGATATGTTTGTCCTTAAAGAATTCTCAGCCATTTCGAAAAGGTAGCTTACGAGCTTGAGTTGCCTTTAGACTTAGCTTTAGTGCACCCAGTGTTTTATGTCTCTTTGCTAAAGAAATGCATAGGTGACCCAGCAACTGTAGTCCCTATAGAGGGCATAGATTTTTAGAACAATCTCTTTTTTGAAGAGGTTCCAATCAAAATCCTTGATTATCAAATTCGCAGACTGAGGAATAAAGAAGTCCCTCTAGTTAAAGTTCTTTGGCGGAATCAGTCCTTTGAGGGAGCTATTTTGGAAGCAAAAGTAGATATGCGGACCAAGTATCCTCACCTCTTCTCCGTAAACTCAGACTTAGCTCAAGGTAACAGTTTTCCTTAAATTTACTCAGTTTTATATTCAGATATAGTTAAAAACTTGGTATCAAGTAACGTTGCATACTCAGTCATACATTCATGAATTAGTTCAGTCCTGTACTCATACATCAGATATGCATATTCAGTATACAAACTCAGCTTATTAGTAATATCAGTTATGCATATTTAGTATGATAACTCTGTATATAAATAATCTCAATAATGAAATAATGCTTCAATTGTGCATTTCTAGTATGTACTTTCAGTCTATCAATTTGCCCATCTTTCTCAGTCTTATTTGAGGATAAATGTTCCCAAGGGGGAGATATTGTATGACCCCACAAAATCCTAAGATTGATTTAGTCCTCTAAAGCTTGTTAAAGGGTCCCAAACTTAGAAAATTTTAGCTAAGTTTTCATGCTTAGAGTTATTTTAGCCTGCATAGTTGGTAGTCTTATTTCACGACCCTTATAACCATTAAATGTTGATATTTAAGTTACTTCATGATCAAGAATATTAGTAGGTGTTCTCGAACGAGTTTTAGATTTTTGAGACATCATTTGAGGCACATTTGAGAGTCCAAACCAGTGTATCGATGCGATCTCAACGCGCCGTGTTGTCTATCACGTTGATAAATATTTTCCCCCCAACTCCCAGTGCAATTTCTAGTGAACCAATGCAGACTCAACGTGGCATATTGGCCATAGCATCGACCCCATCAATGTAACTCGTCGATCTGCGCATCACTAAGTCAGCTTTCAATCATTAAGATTTCGCATCCTCATGGGTATTTGGTTCTTTTTTCCACGACTATTCAGCCTCAAAAATATGAAATTCATCTTCTCTTAAGTAAATTACACCCATTCTCTCTCAAATTACTCAAGAACAAACCCTAGGTCTTTCCATTCAAGATTCAAATCTCAAGAATTTCACCAACAAACTTCAAGAATTCAAGCATAAAGGTATGTGAAGTGTTCATCCAAGTGTTCCTTCCACCCTTGGAGTCCAAGCAACCTTTTTTAAAATTCTAAGTAGATTGATTTGATGAATTTAATGATTGAATTTGATTGTGTTCATAACTATGATGTTAGTTGGGGTTAGAATCGATAAATAATTTTCAAGTTCATGAGAAATAAATGGAATGTGTGGGTTGTTGTATGGTTTTATGTTAAAAACCCCTTTGATTTGTGAGTTGGGGTTATGATTATGATGCTTGCATGTTATATTACAGTTATGTGCATAAATTATGCTATTTAAGTGATTGATGAATTGTTCATATGGGTTGAGTAGTGTAACCATATCATGCTGGTATGTATATAAGTTCATGTCATGTAAGTGTTTGTCAAAATGCCTCAATGAATGATTTGTGATGAAGAAATTTGTCATCATGTTTCAAGATTGTTCTATGTATTATAATTTATACTATCGAGTCCTGAGGGTATTCAATACCTGATAATTTAGGTGTTAACCTAGAGCTACAATAGTTATAGAACAATTTCAGCAGTGTCACGAACAATAGTACTCAGTAATCAGTAATCAGTTGAATATTCAATTTAGAAATTAGTGAACTTAACTAGTTAATAGAACTCAGTAGTATTCCATCAGTTAGAGGAACCCAGTGAACTAAGTTCAGTTTAGTTAGATAGAATGATCAGTAATAGCTAAATCAAGTCTAGTACAGTCTAAGAATCAATTCAGTGTCTATTTAGTTGGGAGTAGAATTCAGCACCGAGTGAGACTAGGGAGTGCAACTTTCACATCAGGTAGCCAGAGTTATTAGAAGTAATCCTTGTACTCTAAAACTGCGTAGCCAACGCAGGATGAGGAGTCACCCGTCATACTAGGCCTGACTACCTCCTAGGGGTCACCCGTTAGATTAGGCTTGGCTCCGCTCAGGTGTCACCTGTTAGCTAGGATTGGTATCTTGGTCTTTCTGGTGTTAGTATCCATGGCACAGTATTAGCACCCTTCCAAATTGGATCACAGGTTGGACCCCATCAGTTCAGATTTGGGGCATGTTGGTTAGATGATTACCTCCCATAGTTTTAATTTTAGTCTTAGTATAGAACTCAGTTTAGTTCTATAAAATCAGGTCTGTCAGGTATAGTCACCATGCTCAGTATAGAACTTAGATCAGTTCTATAGATTTATGACTGTCAGATACAATCACTCAGATTAGTATAGAATTCATATCAGTATAGAACTCAGAATAGTTCTATAGAATTAGGACTGTCAGATACAGTTACTCAGTTATCAGTTATACAGTATTAGTAACTCAGATATCAGGGAATCAGTACTCCAAAACTCAATATCCAGTGTTATCATGACCTCAGTTACAGTTTATATATTCATGCATGTACTCTCATTCAGTTATGTTTATGTACTCAACCAGTTATTATTCTTGCATATGAACCCACATATCAGCCTACCTCACTTAGCTTACTAGTACATTCAAAGGACTAACACATACTTTTCTTTTGTGCTATGATGTCTTATATCATAGGTTCAGACGCATGGACTCCTGAACGCACTTAGCATCCCAGCCTATCAGCAACAGACTTAATAGTGAGTCCTCGTAGTTCAAGGATAGAGTATTATTTCAATATTTTAGTACAGTTTCCAGTAGTTGGAGTTAGTTGGGGTCTTGTCCCATCAACTCTATAATTTAGAAAGTTAGAGACTTTTGGACTAGAGTATTTCATACAGTTGTTTTAGTATTCAGTATTGATTTTTTTATCAGTTATGAACCTTATGGCATTTTTAGCCTAACTTCCGCACTTATAGCAGTAATGTTGTTATTATAGTGTTATTATTATTTAGTGCTGACAGCAAATACTAGTCATGGGTTAGATGGTGGTCTTTCGGGGTCAATAGTACCGTGTAGCATTTGAGGTACAGACTTGGGGTGTTACAGCATGATGGATGGTTTTACTTGGTTTTATAGTTGGCATTTTTTTTATCCTTATCCTGAGTGTATGCTAGCGATCACTCGCTAACCCATCTCTGGCAGTTGTATACCCATACTATGTAGGAATCGACCAGTTTACTTCTTCTGTCTAGCATTAGGATTTTGGTATCAATATTGGACTAAAGTGGTAAGTTTTCATCATTTAGAAAGGCTCTATTTCATGCTATGGACTTCTTTGGACATTTTTATTTTATTTTGGATATTGGTTTTGGCCATGGTTGGGGGCATGTCCCAATTTTTTATTCTTTTGGATAAAGGCTTTGTGGTACTTCTGGGGGTTGGTATAGATGGGATCGGTATTGGTGTTTGCCTTAGAAATTATATTGGTGTTGGGTCTTACACCCTTGGACGATATTGTTGGTTGTTCCATCGTATTATATTATGGGATTGATTATCATCATATGTTATGGAACTCATTTGGCTTTGGCCTAGTTTATGGCCTTTGGTTTGGTTTCGCAAGGTTAGATTGTTTGGTTTGGTACGGTTGGACTAGGTTGGTTCAGTCAGGATTGTGACCCTATCCTATAGTCTTCATGAGAGCATTACACTATCTTGTTGTATGTTCAAAATTAAGGTGGTTGGGTTAGGTAACGAGGGGTGGTCCCCAATTCTGGTTGGACTTGGAATTCAAGTTATGTCTAGGCTCTGGTCCGGGTGATGACAATATAATACCTTATACAACCATTTACTCTATCTTTATAATGCTAAAGTAAAATCCTATACTTTTAGTCAAATGTATAGTGATACCTCATACATAAAACTGTTATGTATTAGGTTAGTTTAACTTGCAATGTTTTTCCATACAAACATTTAACTATATGTATATTACAACAAAATAAACAAATCACCATGATTAACATAACCTTATAGATAATACTTTATACATCCATTTACTATATCTTTACAATGCTAGAGTAAAATCTCATACTTTAGTCTAATGTATAATGAGACCTTATACATTATACTGCAGCATTACTCTATTTTATAAACACCATACTTTAAGTACTTATTTAATACATTACTCAATCTTATAAAATGCATATGCAGTACTAAAAAAATGTACCATAAATACACATCTGCATTACTACAAGCATCTAAAACAAACTTAATATTAAAGATAGTAAACTACTACGAAATTAGCTAATCTTACTGGAATGTAAAATAAAAAATATTACCAAGTAAACTTGACTTATGAGTAATCAAACTAGTTCATACATATTTCAGATTCAGTACTTGATAATGAAAATTAGTTGTTGAAAGCTAAAGAATATTCTAGCAGAAGAACACAAAAAGAATGAGCTAACATAATTGATATGTATTAACAAAATATTTTGTTCAGATGTTCTTTGGGTAAAAATCACAGGTGCGTCTCTGGTGACTTTCACGATCACGTTTATCACAATAGTTTGAGCTTGATGCAAGCGATTCACTTTATTTCTTATGCCTACATTTTTTTGGCCTTCCTGGCGGTCTTCTGTATCTTGGTGGTAATACTTCTTTCGCTTCAACATACTTAGGAACATGACAATCCTTCATGTCTGGCATAGAAATTATCAGAACTTCATATATCTTAACAATATAATTTGGCCTGTAGTAATCCGAGCAGTAAGGACCAAAATAATCTACATTTCTACTCTTCAAAACTGTAATTGCGTGAGGGCAATAAATTTCATCATGTTCCACGTTCAATGTCTACAATGTACCTTCTACCAGATTTATATACACAGTAAAGATAGCTTGCAGTTACCTTAACCTAATTGACACACATGAATCAATACATATGATAAGATAAAATTATTAATGAAAAAAATATACTTGCATCTATATTTAATGTCATACTGTCATCCGAGAAGCTTTTGCACCATTAAGAGTCAGAATGTCCTCAAACCCTCTCCCTAATATTGTTTTAGTATAAGATGCAATTTCTCTATTTTTACAATTCTATGCCCCAAACAAAATTCTTGCTTCTTCAAAAAATCCTAAAATAAGAAGTTCACACACCTCTACCAAGTAACCATTAATATATTTAGCAATTTTAGAAGTCATCATCCTACCTCTATTTACTAGTGAGTGACATCGAGACCATTTTTCATAACCAGCTTCTTCTAGGTAATCCTTAACTCTATGATCAACCTTAGCAACCTTTGACATAATGTAATCAAAATCTTCTTTTTTATAAGCCTTAGCCATAGAATAATAAAGGTCACTAAGTCTGTCTTTGCTTTTCCTAAAATAAGTACAAATGTTCTTCCATAAGTGCCAAATACATGCTAGATGTGAGACATTAGGATACACAATGCTCAAACTTTTTATGATGCTTTCGTTAAGATATGATATAATACACATGTTGTCCCATTCTCCAAATGCATCCCTAAACTACTGAAAAAATCAAGTCTATGAACTATCATTCTTAGAATCTACAACCTCGTAAGTTATTGGCAAAATCCAACCTAATTAACAAAAAAAATATCATAACCCAATAATTTTTTGAATGTATGTAATGTATTTTAAAATATAAACATACAAACTAAAAACTTATTGAATAATTTATAAGACCATTATCAAAGGAAAAAACGTATGACAAATACCTACACCACAAGTGTGCTTGCTGAAAAGAAAGTACCTTTCTATGAACCAGTTAAATGACCACCATTAGTCACTATCACAGGTCTGCAAAACTGGTAACCCCTTATCATGGGATTTAAAGCAATAAACAAATATTTAAACTCATTATCCGCTGCCTTATGTATCCTAATGTGAGAGTCAGGATACACTGTGTTTAGCATATAAATGTATCGCGGCATTTTTTGATATTCATCAGCTGTACCACCTCTAAGAATTGCTATTGCCCTCTCTTTAGTTCTCCATGCCTTTATGTAGTTAATATCAACTCCATAAACAACCTTTATTTCTTCAATTATATCCCCCAGTGTGTGTATTCTCTTGTGATTTACTAACTTTAGGGCTATAAATTCACTCATAAAAGCTGTTGTAGCAATCAAATTATTTAGAATCTTATTACTAACTTAGCAAGTATGTTCTAAATTAAATCACAGAATCAAAAACATCCGATCAATTCAAACAAGATGCCTTGAGGATCTATTTGCAATCTTTGTTATGACAATAGAGAACAGTTGTAACAAATTTAATCAAAAGATATAGTATCAAATCATATATATAACATTCAGGGTTTTTTTTATAGCAAAAATATTAACATTAACAATTTTTCCATACATAACATATGTATGTAAAAGCGGGTATAATACATAACTATATTCTTATTAGGTAAGAATTTATACAAATTATTGATGTATAATAAAATAAATATACAAGTTCAACTTATTATAAGGTTAATTCTTACTAAATAAGTGAGTATAGGCACAATCAATTGTGATGTTAATTTCCTATAATACCCCAAACTTTCTTTAAGTCAAATCTTGTCTCCAGAAGAGTTAGTGATGCCTTCCTAAATGATTAATGTTTAAATATAATATAATTTCCCCATTTTAAAATTTTTATCATATGGAAAATTGAATTATCTTTCCAACGAAACCAATTTCGTCCAAATCCAGTATCGGAGTAAAAAGTTATGGACGTTTTACAGAGAATTGTCGGAACTCCCCAGAAGTGACGGTCAGGCCGATGGACCTTTGAGCTAGCAATGGACTGTCTCTCAAGCCATCACAAATAAGGTAGTGAACCCATCTTCTGGCCAAGTATGACGGTCAGGACCGATAGACCATCGAGCTAGCGACAGACCATCGCTCAAACCGTCGCAGATGAGGCAGGAAGTTTAGGTTCTGGCCAAGTGCAACGGTCAGGACCGATGGACCATCGAGCTAGTGATGGAACATCGCCCAAACCGTTATAGTCAAGGTAAAAAAATTCAGGTTCTGTCTAAGTACGATGATCAGGACCAACAGACCGTCGAGCCAGCGATGGACCATCGGCCAAACTATCGCCATTTATGATAAGTGATTTTAAGCCATTTTTAAAAGGTTATTTAGGTCCTTTTCTACCCTTTTAACCCCTAATTAAACTAGAAAAAAGCATATAAATTCATTATTCATCCGCAACACCAAATTAGGGTTTCTCTCAAAGATCAATCCCCAAGAACAAGAAACCCTAGGTGTCTAATCCCAAGGCAAGAATTCAAGCTTTCCTTCACCAATATTTAAGAAATCATCCACCCAGGTATGTAAAGTGTCAATTCATGGGTTTCTTTCACCCATGAAGTTCAAGAATCCCATTTTAAACTCATGAATTGTGATTTCCGTATGGTGAGTTGATTTTAATTATGTTGATGTGGTTGTATGAATACCAAGTTAGACTCTTTATGTACTTTTCATGAAATTATACTAGTATGTGGGTTTGGAAACTTTTAAATTAAGTTGATTAAAGTAACTATGATGTATGAACTAGTGTATATGCCTAAGCCTAAGTTTATGCATGCAATGTGTTTGATAAAATGCCCAAGAGAATAAGAATCAAGCTTTAGGACTCAATTATGACAAAATTGATGAACCCATGCTTTAACCTTATGTTCAAAATAACTTCCATGTTATTGTTATACATTGAAATTATTTGATGGATTGTTCAGGGGATTAGCCCTATAAAATTATGACATGTTTATATGTATTCCTATTCATGTACCAAACCATGATAATTAAGTGCGTCATGAAATTCCTTAATGATTGTATTATGGATTGTTGATTATGGTCATGAGTCCAGGGAGTGTTATGTCTTGTCAGTTTCATGCTATCGAATCCTGACGGTATTTGTACCCAATAATTTAGTTGTGTTCCTAGAGCCAGTGTTAGTTTTTAAGATACTCTCAATCAAGCCATGTTCAGTAGCATTCAGTCAGTCTCATGACTTAGGAAAACTCAGTAATCTCAGTAATCTCTGTAAGTTATTAGATCTCAGTAATATTCTATCAGTTAACAGAACTTAGTGAACTTAGTCCAGTCAGTTCAGTATAATTAATTTAGTTTCTAATCAGATGGGAGTAGGATTCAGCACCGAGTGAGCCCAAGGATGGGAACTCATCTGCGAGTAAAGGGTGTGATTCTTAGAAGCAATGTTTGTGCTCCAAAACTACGTAGCCAGCATAGGTTGAGACATCTAACCTGTTAGATGAGGGCTGATTAGGTGACTTAACCTGTTAGATAAGGGTCCCACCGTTCTCCTTAGAGTACCTGTTAGATGAGGGATTACTCACAGCTTATCCTTACTAGTGGTGCGGTATTGATACCTTTCTAATTGAGGTTACAGAGTAGACCCCAACTCAATTATATTATCTTATTTGGGGCATATCAGTTAGATAACTACTTCCCATAGTTACAGTCTCAGTCTCAGTCTCAGTCTCAGTAATAGAACTCAGATAGTTCTACAGAATTCAGGACTGTCATATGTAGTCACCCAGTTCAGTACGGAACTTATCTGGTTCCATCAGAAATAGGACTGTCATACACAGTCATTCATATAATAGTATATCAGTTATACAAAAACTTATGTTATCAGTATTCAGATTTAGTGATGTCATGATCTCAGTTATAGTTCACGTATTTATGCATGTATTCTCACGTTCATGTTACTCAGTCAGTCAGTATTGTTCATGCATATGAACCTTTGCATTCATCCTACCTCACTTGCATACTAGTACATTCAATCGTACTAACATATTTGCGCTATGGTGTTTTATACCATAGGTTCAAAAGTGCGAGCTCCAGATCATCAGTAGCATTCCAATTTCAGCAGTCAGACTAGCAGTGAGTTCTCATCATTTGAGGATATTATTATTTGATTATTTCATTATTTCATTATTTTAGTACTTACATTATTTCAATAGTTGGAGTGAGTTGGGGACATGTCCCATTAACTCCTTATTCAGTTAGTTTTAGAGGCTACCAGACTATAGCATGTTCAGACAGTTATTTCAATTTTGTTTTGGTATTCATATACCATATTTCCAAATGTTATGCTTTATCAGATATTTGAACCTTATGGCCTTTCAGCCTTTTATTCCGCATTTATATAGTATGTTATGCAGTACTTAATTATAGATATCAGTCATGGGTTATCTTGTGGTCCTTCGAGGTCATGATCACCGTGTGTCGTTTTGAGTACCAGATTCGGGGCGTTATATTTCCTCATTCTTAGCCATGTATAAGGAAATTGTAATAGAAAAACCAACATGTATAACATTCAAAACATTCCATGTACATAACCACTAATGTACCTAATATGCACATCATCATCAATAAATAGTTTCATTATACATCACGGATTATACCTCCACAAACACATAAATTATGAAAGATTAACAAGAAACTTCAACACAATTATTTTAGAGTATGCGGTTCATCAAATAATTGCATCAATTATCTAATAAGAGACACTATCGAAAAACTTTTGCTTATTTTGTAGTTAGGCTTACTATGTTTGTTAAAAGATTTAACAAATACAAAACAACATCCTTATATAAAATTACTATGTTAATAGTATTGTTTCATACCTTTGTTTATCAGAATGTTTAGCTTTGAATTAAAGCCATTCGCTAATGCGTATTTCACCATTGCAGCAGCCAGAGTTGTTTTATACTTATAAAGCTGATCAACCTTTATTTCTGTATACTTTCAATTGGTAATGAAGTTCTTCACTTCAAACTCTGGAACATATAACGAATACTAATTTTGAGTTTCAACTATTGTAAGAGAAAAAGCATTAGTTTCAGTTCCTTTAACACAAAGGATAGCTCCAGTTTTGTGATCAAACTCTAATTGTTCTTTTGAATTATCAGAAGTTGGTATGCACAAATAATATTTAAAAACCCCTGGAAAACTTTTCTTCAACTCCACATGCACCCTCACTCCATCATCGTTCCTTATAATAATTGGTGAAGAATTTCTTTTCACGATATTCTTGACCTCTATCTTTTTTGTACATTCATCAATATCTATGTAATACCCCATATTAAACTTAGTTTAGTTCTACTCCTAATGCTTCCATAAGAGGCTTAAAGCCTAAAAATTTAATGAAGTGTTGAAGACTTAGCCTAATTTTCACCTCTTAACTTCGAGGATTTTTAAGTTGACCTTCTGGACTTTGAGATAATGGTTTTTGATTTGGTTCATGTTCAGGGGTGTAAGGATCATGTCTTGGGGAAGTTTTGGGATTTTCAGACGAAGTTTGGGTTGTGTTTGGATTTTGATTCCAGCAGCTCAACGCAATTGCACCATGTCGCGCCAGGTATAGCGATGGTCATGTCATCGCATAGCAGTGGCCTTTAAAATGGTATTCTAGTTGCGAATTTAATCTCTAGAGGTCCAATTAGGTCATTTACCATCACCCTAAGTAGTAAAAATATAAGATTGAACTTCCGTTTAAGCATTATACGCCCATTCTCCATCAATTTTCTCTCCAAGAAAACCTAACCTACTTTCAAGAAACTCCAAAAACTCCATTACTTTCTCTTCAAGATAAACAAGAATTTTAAGTTTTCAATTCAAGAAGTTCAAGAAAGCTTTCAAGATCATCTCCAATTCTTACAAAGTCAAGTTTTCACCCATCAAATCAAGCTTATTAAGGTATGTAGGTTTATGAAAAATGGTATACTTTCACCTTTGTGCTCAAATTGCATGATTTTAAGATTCAAGTTACTTGTTTTGAAGTAGGGTTTATACCCAAGTATGTATATTCTTGAAGCATGTGAATTTTTATTAGATTTAAAGCTCTAAGTATATCAAGAAGTGATTATGTTTATGTTTGAACTTACATGATTTACATTATGAATGAGATTACACTATATTGACTTGTTATTGTTGATGTATTTCAGGATTGTTGTTGAGCATGAAGTTTTGTTATGAATTTACATGAGTTTGAAGCATGGGTTTTAAGCCTTAATTTTAAGTATTGAGATTTCAAGAAGATTATGCTTTTTAGCATTCTTTGATAAGCTTATATCAAGATTTTAAAGCAAGAATTGATATTTTGATCCAAAGCTAAGATATGAAATCCACATTTGTTCATTTTGATTACAGTTTAAAACAAAGAGAAGCATAATTGGTTTTCATTATACAACCCTTATTCTAAGTTAAGGTAGATTTCCTAAAGTATGAGCATATAAGTAAAATAGTAGTATTTAACCTCGAGTTGGGTACGCGTCCAAGGTCACATGCCCCAGAACAATGTGCCACCATAGGTTTAAGCACCCATAGTGGGCTAAGTGTAGTGATAACTTAAGTTAAGGTCTAATTCAGATGGAAAGGGTAGGAAATCTTTACCCAACATAAGCTTTCCCCATCATGGGTAAGATGTTGGACTCTATGATAGGTCACATGGTGTATGTTGGTTTGAAGAACCTCCCCAAGAAAGAATAAGGTAAAGCTTTTAGAACTATGTTTTATAGCTCACAAAGTTTTGCATTATGTTTTACTACTCATGTTTATTATTTCACAGCTTTGATTTTATTAAGGTGAGTCATTTATGCTTAGCATACAGGATTTAAATATCTAAAAGCACCTTGATTTATTATTTTACTTATACATTCACCCCCATATACTCAGTATATTCTAGAGTGTTGAATCACATATACGTCTATGTGCTACATTGTCTTATAATGTAGGTTTTGCTGCTCAGTTCTAGCAGTGTGATTGATTACGAGCATATCCACCTACACCCCAATGCTTGGTAAGTACTGATAGTTCGAGGACCCATTTTATCAGACTTGCTATTAATGAATTAATTTAGCTATTTGATTCTAGTTAGAAGTAGGGGCTTGTCCGACTATTTTGGTTAAAGACTTAAAAGTGTTTGTTGCAATATTTCAAAGTTTAAAACTTTCAGTTAACACATTAATTCAGATATTTCAAGATTTCATATGCTAAGTTTATCTTTATTATGAGTTCCAAAGTTGTTAGAAGGCTTAAAGGGTTAGCTTGGGACTATTTGTAGTCTTGAGTACCGTGTGATGCCTAGGGTGTATTTTTGGAGCATTACAAACTTAGTATCAGAGCCTAAGGTTTAGACAGTCCTAGGGAGTCAGACAAGTCGTGATACATAGAGTCTTAATCATGAATGTAAAGTGCACCACATTTATGAGCAAGAGGCTACGGTATGAGTTAGTAATCATCATTTTATTTTAAAATCTATTGTGCTTATAGTTGTCTCTTTCTGGTTTAACTCATGCTTTTACACGATTGAATATGCCTCCTCGATGAGCCAATGCATACAGAAATGGTGACCAACTACCCCTGCCTGCCGATTCTCTAAATGAGAATATGTTTCATGCTGAATTTTGGGTTGCCTTCCAGGCATTGGCCTAAGCTGTGACTGCCAATGTTTAGGGCAACCATCAGGCAACAGTCCCACTTTAGCAGAATGGATATTTAGCTGTAGCTAGAACTCGAGACTTCATGAGAATAAATCCACCTGAGTTTTTTGGGTTAAAGATTAATGAGGATCCATAGCTCTTCATTAATAAGGTAAGAAAGACCACTTAGATTATGCATGTTACTGAGGAGGAGAGTGTAGAATTAGTATCCATAGGTTGAAAGATGTTGCTTATGATTGAGTTTTTATATGGAAGGGAGGTAGAGGTAAGAATGCAGCTTCTATTAGTTATCAAGTATTTTAGGATATATTTTTAGATAGGTTCTTTCCATGTGGGATGAGAGAAGCTAAGGCTAAGGAGTTCATAAACCTAATGCAAGGCTCGATGATAGTAAAAGAGTATTGCCTTAATTTCACTCAGTTGTCAAAGTATGCTCTCGAGTTGGTAGCTGATCCTAGATCTAGCATGACTAAGTTTGTTACTGGAGTGTCTGGTTTAGTAGTTAAGGAGTGTAGGACTTCTAAGCTTATTGGGGATATGGATATTGCTAGGTTGATGACTCGTGCTCAATAAATTAAGGTAGAGAATTTAAAGAGAATGGAGAGGGGAAATAAGAAGGCTAGAACTAGACAGTTTAAGTATGGTCAACCAAGGTTTAGAGGGGTAAATTATTCACAGTTTTAGGGTCATTCATCTATGCCAGCACCATCTTCAGTCAGTGCCCCTAAACCCAGAACTAAGCAAGAGCAGTGGGATAGAACTTTTGTTTCTAGGTCTTAGAGTAGTGTGGATGGAAGGCCCAGTTATCGGACATTTGTAAAGTGTAGTAGAAATCATCCTGGTGAGTGTTTGATAGGAAATAAGGGTTGTTATAGATGTGGCAAGTTAGGTCATAGAATCAAAGAGAGTCCATATACTAAGCAATGAAGTAGGGATGTTCATCCCCACACTAAGGATACTAGCGCACCAGTTCTCCAGGTCACCCAGTGCCTCCTTAGGGCACATCATCTAGTATTGGTGGTGGTCAAAGCCAGAATCAGTTTTATGCTTTCTCATCTTGCCAGGAGCAGAAGAGTTCAGCAAATGTTGTTACTGGTATGTTTCGTGTCTTTCATTTTGATGTGTTTGTGTTTTTGGTCCCAAGGTCAAATCTTTCTTATGTGACTCCTTTAGTTGCGGTAAATTTTAGGATAGATCCTGAAAAGCTCTCCAAACCTTTCTTAGTTTCCACCTCAGTGGGTTAGACAGTTGTTACCAGGTATGTCTATAAGAAGTGTCCTATCACTATCCAGCATACGATCATACTAGCATACCTAATAGAGTAAGAAATGGTAGATTTTGATGTTATTCTAGGCATGGATTAGCTCCATTCATATAACGCCCCAAATCTGGTACTTGAAATGTTACATGGTGCTCATGAACCCAAAGGACCACAAGCTAACTCATGACTGATATCTATACCTGTATACTGCATAAAATACTTTATCATGCAGAAACAGGAACTGAAAGGCCGTAAGGTTCAATACTGAACATGATTCGAATGATATAACATCTTTGTGGGGTAATAGAATACCCAAAACAAAACTAAACATACTGAAGTCTGAAACATGATAGTATAGAAAGCCTTTAACTGACTGAACTGTCTGAGTAAGGAGTTGATGGGATATGTCCCCAACTAACTCCAACTAATAAACTGATTAATGAGATAACTGGGAAATAAGAATGTCCTCGAAAGATTAGGATTCACTTCTAACTCTATCTACGGATATCTAGAATCTATTATTTCTCTGGAGCTCATGTATCTAAACCTATGGTATAAGACTCCATAGCACAAATGCATTAGTACTTTGAATGTACTAGTATGCATGTGAGGTAGGCTGAGTGGATGGGGTTCATATGCATGAACAATAATAATAACTGACTAACTATCATGAGCGTGAGAATACATGCATGAGATATAACAACTGAAACTAATACTGTTATAACATGATTACTAAATCTGAATTTAACTGATAACATGAGTGACTGTATCTGACAGTCCTGAATCTGATGGAACTATCTGAGTTCCATACTATATCTGAGTTGACTGTATCTGACAGTCCTAAAATTTGAAGAACTATCTAAGTTCTATTACTGAAACTAATTGACTATATCTGACTGTCCTGATTCTGTAACATAAAACTATAGGAAGTAGTTATCTAACCGACATACCCCTGATATGCCATTATAGCTGAGTTGGGGTCTAATCTATAACCCCAATTGGAAGGGTTTCAATACCACGCCACCAATAAGGACAAGCTGTGGGAGACCCTTATCTGATAGTATCCCCTATATGAGAATGGTGGGGCCCTTAACTGATAGTGCTTATCCACCTTATCAACCCTCATCGTACAGTGTTGATGTCTCAACCTATGCTGGCTACATAGTTTTGGAATGGAAGGATGACTTTTAAGGATCACACCCTCATCTGATAGTGTGTGTCCCCATCCTTGGGTTCATTCGGTGCTAATTTCTACTCCTATCTGAATAGACACTAAACATGATTTAACTGAACTAGACATGGGCTGAATTACTGAATTTCATTGACTGACAGAATACTATTGATATCTGACAACTGACTGAGTTTATGAGATCATGGAGATTTCTTGAGTCATAAGACTGTCTGAAGTCTAAGGATTTGTAGCTTAACTGAGAGTATCGTGAAAAAATTATATGGCTCTAGGCGCACAGCTAATGTTTCGGGTACGAGTACCCCCAGGACTCAATGAAAGAAAACTGACCAAGCATAACTTACTTGAACATATAACTAACATCATAATCCATAATACATTTATAGAAACATTTCATCAAAACATGTGATAGGCATAACTTGTACATACATAGGTATCATGCTAGTTAGGCACTTTTCCTACATCTAGGCATTTAATCAAACATATTGTAGGCATGGTACATGTAAACATCATTGTACAATAATTAAACATCATGGTTCAATTCTAATTTCATCATTCTAGGGTTTAGTCATAGGTTTGCATGAATCTATATCTATAATAATTTAACCCACATAGAATTTATCACCCAAGATAGAGTTGAATTCGATTTCTCATTATCCACATGAACAACACCAGCCCAATCATGAAATTCATAAGAAAATCCATAAACTTGAATTTAGAAAAGGGATTTTTGGGTTTCATGGATGAAAGAAGTCCATGAATAAACACTATGCATACCTTAGTTCGTGATTTTGTAAGGACTGATGGTGAAACCTTCTTGAATCTGAATCCCCAATAGAAACCCTAGCTTGTTCTTGAGAGAAACTTGAGAGAAACTAGTATATTTGGGGTGAAGAATGGCTAAATCAAGTGTTAATGGATTTAAATAGAGGTAGGAAATTGACCCTTTTAACCATTGGACGCGTCTTGTAATTTCAGTAAAAAAAATTCTGAACTGGGCCGCTGGTGTGACACGGTGCTATCGAGCTGTGTCATTTGAATTTGACAATTGGGAGACTGAGGGATGGCGCAACGTGGAGCCATCGCGTTGCCCCTTCCTTTGTGACCTGGAACTTTAACGCGACACAGGGGATAGCGCTGAGACACTGGAAAAGGACAATTCTGAATTTGGGCCCTGGCATGACATGCCATAATCATGGACCCCTATTGGAATTTTCCAAATGCCATTCACTGACTAATATGGCACTGTTTTACGACGGGAACTTAAAATAGTCATAACTTCTAACCCGATTATCGAATTTGGGAGAATCTTATATCGATGGAAAGCTTATTGAATTTCCCACAGGACAAAAAGTGAAAATCTTAAAAATTCATCATATAATAGTCATCATTCAATTTAGAAGATAATACTAGGCATTCTTGAGATGAAATAAGCTAGAAAAAAGTATGGGGTATTACAATTCATGCTATGAATTAATAGATTGTCACACCAGTGTTGTAAAGTTTCAATTTCCTGATGAGTCAGTTTTCAAGTAGGAAGGTAGTTCTATGTCTCTCAAAGGTCATTTCATATCTTATCTTAAGGCTAAAAAATTAATATCGAAAGGGTGTATTTCCTATTTAGTCTGAGTCAAAGATACTAAGTCTGAAGTTACAATAGTTCAGTTAGTCTAAGTAGTCAACGATTTTCCTGAGATGTTCCCCTAAAGATTTTCCATGGGTACCTCCAGACAGAGAAATAGAATTCGATATTGATCTTCTTCCTAATACTCAGCCCATCTCTATCCCTCTATATTATATATCCCCGATTGAGCTAAAAGAGTTAAAAGAGAATCTTAAAAACCTCTTATATGAAGGCTTCATAAGGCCCAATGTTTCTCCATGGGGCTCTTCAGTCCTATTCGTGCATAAGGAAGATGGCTCTCTCCGAATGTGCATCGATTACCACTAGTTGAATAAAGTCACAATCAAGAATAAATATCCTCTTCGTAGGATATATGACTTATTTAACCAGCTTCAGGGTGCAAGTTATTTCTCTAAAATAGACCTCAAATCCGGTTATCATCATCTTAGAGTGAGGGAGTATGATATTCCAAAGACAACCTTCAGAACTTGTTATGGTCACTTTGAATTTCTAGTCATGTTCTTCGGGCTAATGAATACCCCAGCAACCTTCATGGACTTGATGAACAGAGAGTTCAAATAGTACTTGGACATGTTGATCATAGTCTTCATTGATGGCATCCTTGTTTATTCCTGTAGTGAGAATGATCATGTAGACCATCTCTGAATCCTGTTGCAAACCCTCAGAGATCATTAGTTATTCACCAAATTTAGTAAGTGTGAGTTTTGGCTAAGGTCAGTGGCTTTCCTTGGCCATGTTATTTCTAGTGATGGCATTAGTGTTGACCCTCAAAAGACCAAAATAGTGAGAAACTGGCTTAGACCTATCTCTCCATTAGATATCAGGAGTTTTTTTAGGTTTGGCTGGCTATTACCGATGGTTTGTTGAAGGGTTCTCATCTATTTCATCCCTCGTATCTAGATGACTCAAAAGAAAGTCAAGTTTCAGCTAGTATATTCTTGTGATAAGAGTTTTCAAGAATTGTAGACTCAACTTCAACAACAATTTTGGTGCTGCCTGATGGTACAAATGGATTTGTTATTTATTGTGATGCTTCTAGAGTTGGTCTGGGTTATGTTTTGATGCAGAGAGGTAAGGTCATAGCCTATGCCTCTAGACATATTAAGCCTCATAAAAAGAACTACCCTACCCATGATCTTGAATTAGCAGATATTGTTTTTTCTTTGAAAATTTGGAGGCATTATCTTTATAGGGTGCGTGTTAATATGTTCACAGCTCACAAAATCTTCCAGTATGTATTCTCGCAAAAATATTTAAATCTTCAATAGAGAAGGTGGTTGGAGTTGTTGAAATATTATGACATGAGTTTTTTGTATTATTTGGGCAAGGCCAATGTAGTGGCAGACGCCCTTAGTAGACTGTCTATGGGTAGAATTTGTCACGTTGAGAATGATAAGAAGAAGTTAGTCCAGGAGGTTTATTAATTGGATAGATGAGTTGTTCGGCTGGTTGATTCAGCTGAGGATAGTGTTTGAGTTCAGAATAGTTTAGAATCTTCTTTGATTTTTGAAGTAAAGGAGAAGCAGGATAGGGATTCCAGCTTGCTTTAGTTGAAGGAGTCTATCAGAGATCAGAAAGTAAAAGTTTTCTCCCAAGGGGGAGATGATGTGTTGCGATACTAGGGTAGACTGTGTGTTCCGTGTGTTAATAGTTTGAGGCAGCGGTTTGGAAAAAATGCTTGGTGTGCATTACTTAATTCATCCAGGAGCCACTAAGATGTACCGTGATTTACGGGAAATCTATTGGTGGAGTGACATAAAAAGGGATATCGCAGATTTTGTGGCCAAGTGTGCCAAGTGTCAATTGGTTAAGGTTTAGAACCAAAATCTCGGTGGCACCTTGAGGAAGTTTAGCATTCCCACTTGGAAGTGGGAAGAGGTAAAAATGTACTTTGTATAGAGTTACCCCGTTTGTGTAGTCAGCATGATTCGATTTGGGTTATTGTTCACAGAATGACCAAGTCAGCCCATTTCCTGCCATTTCATACTTCTTATTCAGTTGAGGATTATGCTAATCTTTATATTAGAAAGTTGGTCAGATTGCATGGATTTCTATTGTCCATCATTTCAGATAGGGGTACTCAGTTTACCACTCACTTTTGGAAAGCCTTTTAGAAGGGTCTAGTTACTAAAGTTCATCTATGTAATGCTTTTGATTCTTAGATAGATAGTCAGGAAGAGAGGAACATTCAAATCCTAAAGGATATATTGAGGGAGTATGTTCTTCATTTTAAAGGAAGTTGGGATGATAACTTGCCGTTAATTGAGTTTGCCTACAACAATAATTATCATTCTAGTATTCTAATAGCTCCATTTAAGGCTCTTGTGAGAAAAGGTATAGATCACCCATTGGTTGGTTTGAAGTGGGCGAGACCACTTTGATAGGACCAGATGTGGTATTTGAAGATATGGAAAAAGTTCAGTTGATTCGAGAGAGGTTTAAGATAGCTCAGAGTCGTCAGAAATCTTATGCAGATATGAGGAGAAGGGGTCTGGAGTTTGAGGTTGGTGACTTAGTTTATTTGAAGATTTTGCCTATGAAGGGGGTGAAGAGATTTGGTAAAAAGGGGAAGCTTAGTCTCCAATATATTGGGAAGGTAGCATATGAGCTTGATTTGCCTACAAATTTGTCATCTATTCACCCAGTGTTTCATATCTCCATATTAAAGAAGTGTATTGGTCATCCGTCTGTTGTAGTTCCTTTGGAAAGCACCAAAATTTAGGATAGCCTTTCTTGTGAAAAAATCCCAGTTGAGATCCTTGATCACCAGATTAGTAGACTAAGGAACAAAGAAGTTCTCTTGGTCAAAGTTCTATGGTAGAATCAATCTGTTGAGGGTGACACTTGGGAAGCAGAAGCAGATATACAAACCAAGTACCCTTATCTTTTATCCATAAACTCATACTCAGTTTAAGGAAATTACTTTCCTCAGATTATCTCTTTTGCATTCTCAATTCTATCTTTATATAGTCATCTCCATCTCATTCTATGCATTCGCGAATCAATTCAATCATGTAAACATGTTTTCAGTTATGGAAGTTCTGTACGTAATCTCAGTTCCTTAGAATTATCAGCTTAAGCAGTCTCATTCAAGGATGAATGTTCCCAAGGGGGAGATATTGTAATACCACGTATTAGACTTAGTTTAGTTCAACTCCTAGTGCTTCCATAAGAGGTTTAAAGACTGAAAATTTAACTAAGTGTTGAAGACTTAGCCTTATTTTGACCTCTTAACTTTCAGGATTTTTAAGTTGAGCTTTCAGGCTTTAAGATGATAGCTTTTGAGTTGATTCATGTCCAGGGGTGTAAACAGCATGTCTCGAGAAATTTTTAGAATTTTCGAATGAGGTTTGGGTCATGTTTTGATTTCAATTGCAGTAGCTCAACGTGATTGCACTATGTCACATCGGGTATTGTGATAGACATGTCATCTCATCGCGATGGCCTTTAAAACGACATTCCAATTGTGACTTTAACCTCTAGAGAGGCAATTAGGTCATTTACCATCATCCCAAGTCATAAAAACATAAGATTGAACATCGGTTTAAGCATTATATACTCATTCTCCATTAATTTTCTCTCTAAGAAACCCTAACCTAATTCCAAGAAACTCCATTACTTTCTCTTCAAAATAAACAAGAATTTAAGTTTCCAATTCAAGAAGTGCAAGAAAGATTTCAAGACCATATCCAAGGCTTACAAAGTAAAGCTTTCACCATCAAATCAAGCCTATTAAGGTATGTGGGATTATGAACAAAGGTAAATTGCATGATTTTAATAGTCAAGTTACTTATTTTGAAGTAGGTTTTACACCCAAGTATGTATATTCTTGAAGAATGTGAATTTTCATGAGATTTAAAGCTCTAAGAATATCAAAAAGTGCTTATGTTTATGTTTTAACTAACATGATTTTTATTATGAATGAGATTGCACTATTTTGACTTGTTATTGTTGAATATTTCAAGATTGTTATTGAGCATGGAGTTTTGTTATGAATTTATATGAGTTTAAAGCATGAGTTTTAAGCCCTAAGTTTAAGTATTGAGATTTTAAGAAGATTATGCTTTTAATCATTCTTTGATATGCTTATATCAAGATTTTAAAGCAAGAATTGATCTTTTGATTCTAAGTTACGATATGGAATCCAAATTTTTTCAATTTGATTACAGTTTAAAACAAAGAGAAGCATAACCGGTTTTCATTATAAAACCCTATGCTAAGTTAAGGTGGATTTCCTAAAGTATGAGCATATAAGTAAAGGAGTAGTATTTAGCACTGAGTTAGGTATGAATCCAAGGTCACATGCCGCAGAACTATGTGCCACTGTAGGTTTAAGCCCCCATAGTGGGATCAATATAGTGATCACTTAAGTTAAGGTCCTATTCCGATGGCAAGGGTAGGAAAGCTTTCCCCAACATGGCTCTCCCCACCGTGTGTAAGATGTTGGACTCCATGATAGCTCACAGGTGTATGTTGGTTAGAAGAACCTCCCTCAGAAAGAATACAGTAAATTTTTACAATTAAGAGTTATGCCTAACAAAGTTTAGCATTATATTTTATTACTCATGTTTATTATTTCACAGCTTTGATTTTTTTCAAGCCCAAGGTGAGTCATTTATGCTTAGAATACATTATTTGAAAATCTAAATGTACATTGAGTTTTTGTTTTACTTATGCATTCACCCCTCAGTACATTACAGAAGTTCTGATCCATATATACATCTATGTGCTACATTGTCTTATAATGTAGGTTCTAGTAATCAGTTCTAGCAACGTGATTGATTACGATCATCTCCACCTGCACCCCAATGCTTGGTGAGTCCCCATAGTTCAAGGACCCATTTTATCAGACTTGTTATTGATGAATTATTTTAGCTATTTAATTTTGTTTGATTCGAGTCAGCTGGGGCTTGTCCCAGTGGCTCTCTAGTTAAAAGTAAAGGCTTGTCCAACTATTTTGGTTATAGATTAAAAGTGTTTATTTCAAGATTTCAAAGTTTAAGACTTTCAGTTAAGACATTAATTAAGATATTTCAAGATTTCATATGCTAAGTTTATCTTTATTATGAGTTCCAAAGTTGTTAGAAAGCTTAAAGGATTAACATGGGACTACTTGTAGTCTTAAGCACCGTGTGATGCCTAGGGTGTATTTTAAGGGCGTTATAATCTAGTTTTGAAACAAACGTCGAGATCAACCTAAGAAATTATATACTTTCCAATACAACAATACCATCACATTTGTATTGTTCATATACAATTTTAATTTGCTAAATACTAGAATTCCTCAATAAAATTGCGATATTTATATTGATGTTTGAGGTTGTAAGAAAATATATCTTGAACAAATGTGGCAAGAATTGTTGGGGGAAAATTCCAAGATCGATCAACTAAATTGTTGTGATATTTCAAACACAGTTCAATTTGAATTACTTTCTTTGATTGTAAGGTTCCACTAATCTATAATTTAATTATTTCCATTAATTAAGTTAGAGAATAAAGGTGGATAATTTAATTTCCTCAAATATAGGTGAAACGGTTTACCTTATACTTAGAGTGTAATGTATAAGGTACAACAGACATGTATAAGTACTTTTTAAATTTGGGAGGGAGAAAAAATGAATCTAGGATACAATGTAATTAAGAGCACAAAGTCTAGGATTTATGATGTTTACACTTATAAAAACAACATATTCTTTAGTTGGTGCAGATTTTTTTGTACTATTAAAGCAATTTTTGGGCCCATTTTGCTTATTTTTTTCATCTTGGCTTTTGAGAGTTAAACTCTAAAATAGTGTGAGAACTTAAAAGTGAAGCTTATGGGTTCTTGGGAAGCTAGATTCACATCTATTACTTAATTCTCTTACGGATTTAAGGTAAGAGTTCACTTTTTTCTTAGTAATTTCTTGATTAAATTTTCAAAGTCTAAAAAATATTAGGGCTTGGTTCTAAACCCCAATTTCACTTTATTTTACTTGAATAATAATTTTATATTATAATTACTAGTTTTTCATCAAATTAAACGTCAAACAACTCTGGTTTTTTATTTTAATTCAAATTTCAAAGATTTTACCCGGTAAAGTTTAAAAATGGTTTTCTTCAATTTGAACCTCATTATTGACGCAATTTGACTTGATTTTCAGATGTAGGTTCCTAAAAATATGGGGAGCAAATTTTGGAGTAAACTTATGATTTTGCCCTTTTTTTAAAACTTTTTTTGGGATCCATTTTGACCCCGAACAAAAATTAGTCATTATGGGTGTCGTTGGTTTTGTTTTATTGCGTAGATTTGATATTTGATGATTTTAGTGAAGTTTGAGAACGTTCATAGAAAGTAAGGTTGTGGGTTCAAAGTATAGAGGACCGATTTCGACATTCGAAGTAGGTTATAGCTTAACTCTTTTAGACTAAGTTAGGTAGTAAATGATGGTATAAAATGAATGTTAAGGGTGGGAACTAATCATGAAAAAAATATCTATCTATGTGTTGTGCCCGTGTGGGGGTCTATATGTGATATAATCGTCGAAATTGAGATATTACGTGATATGTGACCGTATGGGGTCCTATGTGATATTAATAGCCTTGAATACATATCAATAATTGTATTGTGTTTTTAAAAAACTTAATGTTGTGCTATTAATGTATTATAATTATATTCATACTTTATTAGCATATGAGACATGTGAAAATTCATGGATCAAACAAAAATAATGAGTGGATATTGGCTTACGTGGTTGTGGAAATATATCATTGTGGTTGGTTGTGGAAATACTCATTATGATTGGTTGTGAACATTGTATCCTCATATCATACTGAGTCATGAAACATTGGTATCACTATGACAACACCTGAGTAACACTGGTAACAGTTCCTCGAGAGATGTACTAGAAAGGAGATATGGTAACACCTTATAATACCTCTTTCGAGGTATGTGTCGAAAAGGAGATATGAGATATGTAGATTATATACGGGTTGACAAACCCGCCATAGGTCCTGCATTGGGAGGCTTGCCTCTGTAGGTGTATACAAGGATTATGGGATAATCCCGAAGATTGTGTGACGACCTCATGCATCATCATCATCATATACATTGAACTTACTTTATTATGTTTATATTGTGTTGTATTTCCATATTGACTTGCCACTTATGTACTTGTTTTATTTTTTTTTTCCTTGTATTTGATGATCTTGTATATGTATGTTCCCCCTTGTTCTACTTACATGTGATATAATGCATACTTGTGTTATATATTGGTGTGATGTTGCAATATATGTGATATATTAGAACTATTAGTGACATAATGCACACTTGTATTGTATATTAGTATGATGTTGCAACATATGTGATATATTAGAACTTTTAGTGCAACTGGTGTAGGGTACCATTGGAGGACATATTTTGATTGCATGTGACATGCCCTTAGTATGTATTTTGTATGCTTTATTTTCTACTTTGCTCTCAACCTATGATACATACTAAGTGTAAGTGGATCGAACACACTCTGACTTCACTCTTATAATGCATCTTTAGATTTGGGTGTGCCTCAGATTGGTTGATTTTGGGTGACTTCAGATTACTCAAGGTGGCAGTTAGACATTCATATGTCTGGAGTTCGCCTCTATCTTTCTGTATTTGTTATGTTTTTATTAGTATTCAAAGATAGATATTATTTCCTTGTAGTTATTTTTCTAATATATTTGACTCCTGGATTGTATTAGTAGTTTTTACACTATTAACACCTAGTTTTAGGCATGATTGGTATTTTTGATAAGTTCTTTCCATATTGTTATGATTATTTGTATGGTTCGACTTCAATCTAAAAGACAAACCTTGGGTATATCTAACTTTTCTTTGTTCTTTTTATATCAGTTTGGGTGATAAGCTTACTTATCAAGGTACGCAATGATAAGTACCATTATGAACCTTAATTTTAGGTCATGACAAATTAGTATCATAGCATCCAAGTTTCATTAGTCTCAACGGTGTAAGAATGAGATGTCTAATAGAATCTAGTAGATCTGTATGTATATGTCTGTATCTATCTTTGAGAGGCTATAGGCGGTCTTTAGGAAACTTTTCTCATTTTATCCTTTATCATGCAAAGTTCTTTCATACCTGGTGTTTTTAGTTGTGTTTTAATTTTTTGTGTGAATAGTGTTTCTTATACGACCTATCAGTTGAAGGATGGTGCTAGAGGTTGGTATAGGTCATTTATGAGTTGTAGACCTCATGATTCTCTTGAGATGACTTTGGATCAGTTTGTTGATATCTTCTTTAAGAGATTTCTTCCTTTCAGTTTGAGAGATCATATGCGGGACGAGTTTGATCATTCGGAGAAGGGCTCCATGGCAGTTGCTGAGTATAAGGTACACTTCCATGCCCTATCTAGATATTCCTATGATAGAATTTTCATCAAGTCTAAGCAGATTCAAAAGTTTGTGAAGGTTTTGGATGTCTTCATTCAATTGACTACTTCTCAGATAGTTATGTTTGAAGCATTTTTTCGGAGCATTATGGATCACCCGAGATTCCAGAGGGTATTCTTTAAGTATCTTAGGGTGGGACCAAGAAGGTGTGCTATTTTGGTAAGTTAAGAGGTCAGTGTCCCTATAGTAGAGATATTAGAGATTCTTATAGATATCATGATAGGACAGTATAGGCGACCTTACAAATTTCAGGTGGTGGATCTTTAGGTTCAATAGTGCAGGGTGGCTATTTTGGCCCAGTGGTACCTTCTCCTATTGATACGGGTCGTAGAACTTGTTATGTGTGCGATGAGATTGGCCATGTAGCCAAGGACTATCCCCATCATGTAATTAATGCTACTTTTATTTCAATTGTGAGAGGTAGAGGTGCTATTAGAGAAGTGAGAGGTAGAGGTAGTAGAGCCTGCGGTGGTGGTCGTAGGGCCAGTCAAGCAATTGGTGGTCATGGATAGTATTATGTTATACCAGCTAGACCTGAGCAGAGGCCTTAGATGTTGTAATCTCAGGTGTCATCCTTATTTGCTTCAGATCTGCATTGGTGTTATTTGACCCTAGATCGATTTTCTTTTATATGTCTATATATTTTGCTTTGGGTTTTGATTCTCTTAGCGAGCCTCTTGCCATGCCTATTCAAGTATCTACCCCTGTAGGAGATTCTTTAGTGGTGGATCGGGTGAACCGATCTTGTATTGTGACTTTTTGTAGCCACGAGACTTGGGTAGATTTTATTATATTAGATATGGTTAACTTTGATGTTGTTTTGGGTATGGATTAGTTGGCTCATTATCATGTTGTCTTAGATTGTTTTGCTAAGATCGTGGCTTTAGCTCTATCGGGTGCACTAATGATAACTTGGAAGGTTATTCTTCATTCGAGTCCTAAGAGGGTTATCTCTTATGTTTAGGCTCATAGATTGGTTGAGAGGGGATATTTATCTTATTTTGTTAATATTTGTGATACTAGTATTGTTTCACCTTTTTTTAAATTCTGTATGTTTTGTTCATGAGTTTATAGATTGCTTTCTAAGGATTTACCTAGTATGCCTCCGGATCATGATACTGAATTTGCTATTGATGTCTAGTTGGCCACCAAACCTATTTTCATTCCCCCTTATAAAATGGCCCCAGTTGAGTTAAAAGAATTAAAGGATCGGTTTTAGGAGTTGTGATAATAAGGGATTTATCTGACCTAGTGTTTTGCCTTAGGGTGCACCTATCTTGTTTGGGAAGAAATAGAATAGGCCTATGCAGATGTGTATTGATTATCGGTAGTTAAATAAGGTGACAGTTAAGAATAAGTATCCTCTTCCTCGCTTTAATGATTTATTCAATCAACTTTAAAGTGATGTGGTACTTTCGAAGATTGATTTGAGGTCTGATTATCACCAGTTGAGGATTAGAGCTTCGGATATTCCTATGATAGCTTTTCAAACTTGATATGGTCATTATGAGTTCCTGGTCATGTCTTTTGGGTTGACCAATGCCCTTGCCACATTCATGGATTTGATAAATCGAGTGTTTTAACCGTATCTTGACTCTTTTGATATTGTATTTATAGTTAATATCCTTTTGTATTCCAAGAGTGAGGATGAGCATGAGTAGCATTTGCAGATTGTGGTTCAGAGATTGAGGGATGAGAAGTAGTATGCGAAGTTCTCTAAGTGTGAGTTTTGGTGGGAGTTTATTTCTTTCTTGGGTCATGTGGTGACTAAGAAAGATATTATGGTTGATCCAGCCAAGATTACAACAATTTTTGATTGGGCTAGACCTACTTCTCCTACCAAGATTTAGAGTTTTATTGGATTTATAGGGAGGGGTTTTTATCCATTATAGCCCCATCGACCAAGTTGACACAAAAGAAGATTTTCTTTCAGTGGTCTGATGCTTGTGAGGCAAGCTTCCAAAAGCTTAAGGATTTGTTGACTTTAGCTTCTATATTGGCTTTTCCCAAGGAGGGAATAGGATTTACTATGTTTTGTGATGCTTCGGGAGTTAGATTGGGTGTTGCATTGATGCAGAAGGGCAAGGGGATTGCTTATGCCTCCTATCAATTGAAGCCTCATAAGAGAAATTATCCTACCTATGATTTAGAGTTATGAGCAGTTATGTTTACCTTGAAGTTGTAGAGGCACTACTTATAGAGGCTAAGGAAGCCTCACTTGATTCAGATAGAGTTTTATTGATTCAAGATGGAGTTTGTGTACCGAGAGTGGGTGATTGGATTAGGTTGATCTTGGAGGGAGCCTATTGTTCTAGATATTCCATCCATCCAAGTGTGACTAAGATGCTTCGTGATTTGAGACAACACTATTAGTAGGGTGGTATGAGGTGAGATTTAGCAGATTTTATGGCTTATTACCTATATTGTTAGAAGGTGAAGGTTGAGTATATGAAACCTGGTGGGTTGCTTCAGAGGTTACCCATTCTCAAGTGGAAGTGGGAATGGATCACTATGAACTTCATGACTGGTTTGCCTCTTTCCTCTCATAGTCTTGGTAGTTTTAGGTAAGCATGGATCGATTGACCAAGTAAGTTCATTTCCTTCCAGTTTAAGTTTCCTTTAGTGCCAAGAGGTTTGCTCATATCTACATTCGTGAGATTATGCGCCTGCATGGTATGCCAGTGTTTATCATCTCAAATCATGGTTTGGTGTTCATATTTGACTTTTGGAGGATATTTCAGGATGAGTAGGGTACTCGAATTAATCTCAGTATAGTCTTTCACCCCCAAACTGATGATCAATCAGAGCGAACTATATAGGTTTTGGAGGATATGCTCTAACCTTATGTGATAGATTTTAATGGCTAGTGGGACCAACATTTGGCTTTAGCTGAGTTGGCACATAATAATAGCTACCATTGTAGTATTAATATGGATCCGTTTGAGGCATTGCATGGTAGGCATTGTCTCTCAATAGTTGGTTGGTTTGATGTTTCTTAGGTTAGACTTTGAGGTATGGAATTGCTTCGTGAGTTATTGGATTCTTTAGACTATTTGTGAATTGGCTTTCTCCCCTGATCTATCAGCTTTTCATCCAGTTTTTCATGTTTTTATGCTTTGCCGTTACATTTTGGATGGGTCTCATATTATTCATTGGGAGTCAGTTCAATTAGATGAGCGGTTATCTTTTATTAAGGAGCCGATCTCTTTATTGGCTAGGGATATTAGATGATTGCGCTCTAGAGTTATTCCTGTGGTTATGGTTCAGTGGTGACATCGACCTGTAGATGAGGCTACTTGGGTGGTCGAGTCTGATATGCATAGTTCTTATCCCCAACTCTTCGTTGATTCAGGTATTTCTTTGCCTTAGTTCGAGGACGAACTAGATTTTTTAGGGTGGATAATGTAATGACCTGCTTTTTGATAAAATATGTGTAATTTGCGAGTTCGTATGATTTGACTATTTTATCCCTCCCCGTAGTTATATTATGGTCTTTCTGGGGTGTAGGGTGATTGGCACAATTCTCTATGCATTTTGGTATCATTTATGTGATATTGTGGTTCTTGATGATTTCGAGAGCCTTATTTTGGACTTATGTGGAAATCTTTTGATCCGTGTGATGGATGGCTGAACGGACTACACCAATAGCTCCGAAATATCAATTTTAGTCTTAGTAGACCTTTCGTTCGGGTCCCCAAGCACCCGAGCTTATTTCGACCTATTGGTTGGAAAGTTGGAAAAATTAGAAATTGGGTGTGGGGACCCACATTTGGTCGAAACGACCTTGGATGGAAAATTTGACTTTGCCAGCAGATCTGAAACATTGATTTTAGGGTGATAACATATTTGGTGTGATTTTACGACTTTTAAACCTCATTTCGACCCTCGGTTTAGAAAATTATAATTTCGGATTTCAGAGGTCAACTTTATGAAAATGATATATTTTTAAAAATCTTATATCGTCATTGAGTTCGGAGTGTGGAATTTACTATGGTTACATAGTTCGTTGCATATATCAGACTCCGAACAAATTCTATACACCTCATCGAAGTCCGGATTGGACATTAAAAGAATAGCTCTTTCTTAAGCTGGTGCAGAATTTTCTGCACTATTAAAGCAGATTTTGGGCCCATTTTACTCATTTTTTTCATCTTGCCTCTTGAGAGTTAAACCCTAAAATAGTTTGAGAGCTTGAAAGTGAAGCTTATGGGTGCCTGGGAAGTTAGATTAACATCTATTTCTTGATTCCCTTATGGATTTAAGGTAAGAATTCACACTTTTCTTAGTAATTTTTGATTAAATTCTCAAAACCCCAAAAATCTTAGGGCTTGGTTTTAAACTCCCAATTTCACCCCTTTTCACTTTAATAATATTTTTATCTTATAATTACAAGTTTTTCATCAATTTAACTTACAAAACAACTCTGATTCTTGATTTTAATCCGGATTTCAAAGATTTTACCCAGTAAAGTTTTAAAATGATTTTTCTTCAATTCAAATCTTGTTTTTGACTCGATTTGTTTTGGGTTTTTAGAAGTAGGCTTCTAAAAATATGAGGAACACTTTTTTGGAGTAAAGTTACGATTTTGTCCTTTTTTGAAAATCCATTTTGGGGATCCATTTTGACCCCAAACCAAAAGTAGTTATTATAGGTGTCGTTGGTTTTTATTTTATCATGTAGATTCCATATTTGATGTTTTTAGTGGTGTTCGGGATCATTCGTGGAAATTAAGGTCGTGGGTTTGAAGTGTAGCAGATCGGTTTCGACATCGAGGTAGGTTGTGGTTTAACTCATTCAGACGGGGCTAGGTAGTAAATAATGGTACAAAATGCATGTTAATGATGGGAACTAATCATTAAAAAAAATGTCTATCTATATGTTGTGCCCGTGTGGGGGCCTATTTATGATATAATTATCAAATTGAGATATTACGTGATATGTGTGACCATGTGGGGTCCGATGTGATATTGATAGCCTTAAATACATGTAAATAGTTACATTGTATTGTTAAAATACTTAATTTGGTACCATTGGGTATTGTTATTATATTCGTACTTTATTGACATATGAGACATGTGGAAATTCATGGATGAAACAAAAACAATGAGTGCATATTGGCTCACGTGGTTGTTGAAATATATCATTGCGGTTGGTTTTTGAAATGTATCAGAGTGGCAGACATCTGCTCAAACTGATGCTCTAACTGCTTAATAGCTGTTGCATGAGACTCAACCTTCTGTGTAAAACCTTAAATATAAACATTAATCTCCTTAAGTCTAGCCTCCAGACTTTATTGCCCCTTTACCAGTTTGATCAAGATTTCTTCCATTAATAATTCCTTATCTCATCTGTCAGGCAAAATGCACCTGTCACCCTTCTCCTTATAATCATCTCTCCATCTCCTGTCATCGTCTCTGTCACTACTACGGTTTCTATATATTGTTCTCATAGTTTTGACCTTTGTTTTATTTCTCTTAGGATCGGAAACCCGCCAACATATGATCCAAACACCTAGCCTCCTTTTCTAATTCAGACTCAAAAGTTCTGGAAGTTGCACCCTATGATCCTACTGTATAAACTTTCTTGGAATTCACGGTTGTGAACTGCTTTGCTAGTAACCCAAGATCAGTCCTCAGTAGCGCAATCTCTTATGCTACAGAATCATCAGTTACTCTCTGGTCACCAGCAGCTCCAATGGCATAAGTGCCAGAACTCCTCTTTACCTCCTAAGTTTGCCACCCTCGATTAGTGAGAGAGATTTGGTCTAGAATGTCAAAAACTACCTCCCAACATAATCCATTAGAGCTCCTCCAGAGATAGTGTCTACCATAGCTCTGGAACTTCTTGTCAGGGCTCTATAGAATAACTCCAATAAGTTCGTCCTTTAAATTCGATGGTTGGGCACCATACTCAACTTATTATTAAACCTGAACCAAGACTCGTACATGGACTATAACCTGAAATTATAACTCTTATCCTTAAGCTGCAATATCCTAGATGTAGTAAAGAACCTGTTCAAGAAATGTATGCACAACTCATTCCATGTAGTGTTAGATCCTCTTGAAAGTTCCCCCAACCATAAAGATATTTCTCCTGTAAGCAAGAAAGAGAACAACTTCAATCTGAATGCCTTTTGATTTACCCCTAGATTTGTATTAGAAGTAAAAATTCTAGTAAAGTTGGCTAGATGCATATTTGAGTCGTCTGTAGGAAACCCCACAATCACACCCTTCAAATAGAAGAGTTGGATGATTGCACTGGTTATGTTGAACTTAATGCCTGGTGGGAAACAAGAGGATTAATAGCTCCAGTTTCTATCGGCTCAACATACCCCTAATCCTTTTCATCATCCTCATATGGCTGGAAATATTGGTGTGCTGTGATAACTTAAGTACGACCACCTCTAACTCTATTTTGATTACCACCAAGTGCTGCTCAGTGGTCTGGTTCCTGCTTTTGCACTGCTAAATTTGCCTCTCGAGCTATGCACTGAGCTTCTTCTTCCCTCCTCTAATTAGCAGATTGTGCTAACAACACTTTTGTATGCTAGTCAACAATGTCCTGAACTCCTTCAGAAGGAGGGGAAGGTACCTGATGTGCAGTATCACGAACCCCTTTAGGAATATCATCTCTTTTAGGATCCGTCATCCTACTAGGTATTTGTAGGATCCTCTCTGGATTTGGATTCACTGGTAATAAGGGATTTGCTCTACTCCGTGTGCTAGGCATACACTGGTGTATACCCAACTAAGAACAAAAACAAAAAGACCCATAAATTGCAACAACGTCGATTCACAACTTAACACTATATTCTCCGACAACAGCGCCAAAATTTTATAATGCCCAAGCTACACCTTCACTCTGAAGATTATGCAGTTGTTGTCAAATATAGTAACCCAAAAAAGGTTGGGATCAAATCCCAAGGGAATACATAGAACTATGACTCTTAAATGTTGTAATCAATGGGCAAAAACTAGAAAAGTAAATGAGGGGGATTTGAGTAGCAATATCAAACAACTAGCTAATATCAACTTCGATTGTAATCAATTATAAGTGAACACTAGGATTGTGTTCCCCCTGTCTTCTCATTTTCATAGGCTTATCATGCTTTATTGAACCAAACTGATACCTTGCATGCAGAATCTAATAAGTTATGTACCATCAACAGTCTTTTGGGCGAACTGATAATACTTATCTTGATCCTAGTTAACTATTACCTTTTGAGTCTCTAGTTATTAAATGACATCTAACCATCTTTCTTAGATAATACCTAGTAGAGTGGATCGACAGTTAAACTTCAAATTACTGTTGTAGTTATTTTTTCCTAGTCACTACTCCTCTTTTGGAGTAAGTAGAAATAATCTAGGCTAGATCCTAACATTTGCAACCGCTAAGATATCTATTAAAGTGAAGATAATACAATGAATGCATGGGTATCGGCTCAGACCAACAATAGCTCTTCCCCTACTTCGTCAATCCGCCAAGATTTCCAAAACCCTAGCTAAGGGTTTTTAGCTGCTCATGCTTATGAATTAAACAACAACATTCATGATTGAAAGCATAAGATGAATCTCAATAATCACAACTAAACATAACCCAAAACTTTAACTTAATTAATCAACAGAAATTAATACAAGAGAATTCCAAGACCAAAACTAAATCACAAAATCAAAATATGTTTGTAAGTATCAAGAGTGTTTAACATTTACTAATAAGCACATAAGGATTATTTATAGTACAGAGGAAACCTTAAAATCAAATCCCAAACAAAAAGGAAAAAAAAAGGTTCGGTGGCCACTTATCTGTGTCCATATGCTGCCTGGCCTTTGGAGCATGTGCCACATGTGGCCTAAGGCTGGGCATATGTAGACACCTACAAGTGCCAAAAAAAATCCTGTAGCTTATGCTCTCTAAATTTTTGACTTCTGGTACTTACCCTACCCACATGTGGTCCACATATGCTACATGCGTTCCCCATGTTGACATAGGTAAGTGTCAGAAGTTCTTTTAAGTTCTTTCACTCTCTAGATCTTCAATTCTAGTACTTACCTTAGCCTTATAGAGACCACATCTGCTACATGTGGTCCACATGTAGACATAGGTAAGTGCCAGGCCTTCTAATACTTGCAACCAAACTTCAAATCTTCAACTTTCATCACATGCCTTGGTCACGTACATCTGGAAAGTATCACGAATACCTAAAAATTGATCAAGCAAGTATTCAAAAACTCCATTTTTTATATTTTTCATGAACTTACCATCCAAAACCTAGTTTCCTGCCAAAAATAGCCAAAACACATCATATCTAACAAAACAACCTAAGAAACTTGCATATTTTCATAGTTTTTAAGTGTCGAAAGTGCTATATTTCTATAGAACATCAACACCCTCAACTTACTATGTTTGTATGTCCTCAGGCAACACAACATAATAATACAAAACATGGTACTTAACTAGGAGAATCTAAACTTTTCATGGCAGTCAATCAACATATTATGCTCAAACCATAATACCCTCTCCAATCTCAACTTTTCAAAACCAACTGTGTATGAACATGAAGCACAACAATGTGAAACAATGGGATCAATATATGGGATTACATTAGAAACAAAAACTCATGTAGACATAGACAAGTTACACTACCAAAAACAAGTAAGCAACTAGCAATATGACTCATGCGCCCTCACAACAAAGAATTCTCACTTACTCACATAAAATAATGCATGTCAATGCAAGGAAAGTCAAGAGGCACTCAACTTCAGAAGAGAAGTTCCAATCAATATGCATCAAATATCTTAGGCTTGCCCTTATTTTCTTTACCTTAGTTTTCAGACAGTCAAATTAAGAACACTATAGGACTTTAGTTGGCTTGTAATGTAGGCTTGGGGGGCTGGTATGGCACACATGGATATCAAGTGACTAAGCCTCTTTGGCACTACACAAACTTTGGGATATACTTATTAACTATTTTTCTTTTTATTCCACCTTTATTTCTCCCTTTTTATTCTTGAATTCACATTTAGGTTGGGTACGGTCTTTTATTCTTTCTTTTTTACTTTTCTCACAATTTTTTTTCTTTTTCTTTTGCAACCACACCCATCCCTAATAACTTTCTCTTATTTCACCCTTCTACATACCTACTTTACATTACACGTCCCTATGATAGCCACCCTCAACTTATGCAATTTTCTTGAGTTTAGGTTCAGAATGTCCAAGGAGGAATGGACCAAAATAGGTTGTTGAATTACAAATGAAAAAGAAAAAGGTGAAACAAGAAAAACAGGCAATAAGACTCAAAACAGGGATCAAGGGATACTATTTCATATTAGGAAGGTCATTAAGGATAAAAGTGGACTAAAATAAAAAACAACCTATGATCCTTTCGTAACCAACTATCCTACAACCTAGGCAAGACTAACTAGAAAAGTTTAGAATTCAACACACAAAGAAAACTAAGTAGCATCTCATACATACATGGCATAAAGTCAATATTATAAGCTACTACTTATCTGGTTAATGCAATTATTGTCAAGTGATTATCATGTCCCTAATCCTAATTCCATAACAAGTTCCACAATGTTCACACATATATACATTCATATAGTTCTAAAATTTTTTAGGGGTATCATTTTTTTCAAAAGTCAATCAAAAACATGCCAACTATCCTAAATACTTAAAAATCTCCTAATTATACCAAACACAATATAATATGAAATAAAATACAGTACAACATAAATTTCACCCTAGATATGCCGTTTCTACAACCATACTGCGGCTGACAAGAAAAAAAGAATGACAATAAAAACCCATGGTGGTAATGTTATACCTCACCCCCAACTAAAAGACTGTGCATTATCCCCAATGCACTAAAATAATATAAAACAAATGGGATAAGGATATACCTGGGACGCACTAGGCATCCGTGTCATGATCTTCCACAGATGGGGGTATACATGTTGGTGGAAGTACACTACGAGAAGGCGTAACCATAGCTAGCTCAGCCCACTTTTATCTATCAACAAATGCAGTCTCCATCGAATCATGGGTGGCATTTTTCAGGGCTTGCTCATAGAGTATGTCTTGATTTTGCAGGTCTCCTTTTTGGCCTCTCTTGGTCCCAACTATAGGGACCACTATATCATTCTCCATGGATAAATCAAAGTGTCTGAGACCATAAAGAGGTGATGGCTGAATAACTGGGGATACAACTTGAGGGATGGATGATACGTGGCTCTTAGTGATAGAGCATATCTCTACTCTAAGTAGGTTCACCTTCTCCTTAATGTCTCCTAGATCCTACATCTCAATTCTACTGAATTATGTAGATACTCAAACCGCAAAAGCATTTATCTATGAGTGCAACTTAACTCATAGCCTGGACATCATAGGTCGGTGCACAGACTGTAGTCTACCCTTAGCCATCTCTAGTATTTTCCGGACCTATGGCCAAATCTTCTCATATAATGTTGCCACCTCATTCTCAAAAATCAGTAGCCTAGTGGATGTCACCTCTATTCTCTCCTCAACATCTATTATATCTGGCATACTAGCCTCTATACTAATATCCTCATCAATAGTGTCTATCATAGACACCACTCACATATTGTCTGGCTGTTGCACTGGCATACACACATAAAAAAACACTTGCTCATCATTCAGTTTGAAGGTGATCTCCCCCAAGTCTATGTCAATAAACACCCTACTAGTGGATAGAAAGGGTGTACCCAATAAAATAGGGGCTTGAAAATTCACCTCAAATCAAGAATCATGAAATCAATGAGGAACATAAAGGATGCCACTTTTACTTCTACGTCACATAAAACACCTATAGGTAGGTTTCTTCACAGATGAGCCAGCCATCAACAAATTATGGATTTAGGTTTGAGTTTCCCCATCTTCAACCGCTTGTACACAATAAGTGTCATTACATTTACTCCTAATTCCAAGTCATATACAGCCTGCTTGGCATTGAAAGGCCCAATAAACACGAAATGGTGACTGTTCTGGGATCCTACTTCTTTTTTACTAATGGTAAAGAAGGGGTCATACTGTAAGGGTGTGCATGATCATTAGGCTCGATGACCCAAGCCTCACCACTGTCATATATAAAATCATCATCACCCTATGTTGAATTCTTAAACTCTTCCTCAAGTGTCTCATCACTCTCAATGTTATGAATCTTTGCTCCTCCATAGTAGGTACAAATGGATCATCAATAGTGGCACCACAATTAGTGGTGATAGCTATACAATGAATGATGTTTGAAGGATTCTGCACCATGTTACTCGGGAGGATACCTGACTGCCTTTGATGCAGAGTGGCGACATCTGCCCAAACCAATACATTAACACTTGATAGTCGTTACATGAGACTCAACCTTTTAGGTCAAACCTGAAATATTAGCCTTGCTCTCCTTAAGTCTAGCCTCCTAACTTCTTGCCCCTTTACCTGTTTGGTCAATATATCCTCCATTCTTAATTTCATATCTCGTCTTCCAAGTGGAATATACTTGTCTCCCTTCTTTATATAATTATATCTCTGTGTCCAGTCACCATCTCTATCCCTTATATAGTCTCTATATCTGTCATTATCATAGTTCTTACCTTGGTTTCCTTGCCCTTGGGCTCAAAAACTACCAACTAATGATCTAAATACCTAGCCTACTCTCTAGTTCAGACTCATAAGCTCTGGAAGCTGCACCTATGCTTCTATTGCATGAACTTTCTCAGAATTCATGGTTGCGAACTGCTTTTCCAGCAACCTAAGATTAGTACTCAGTATTGCAATCTCATGCGCTATAGAATCATCAGCTAATCTCTGGTCATTAGCAGCTCTAATTGCGTAAGTGCCAGAACCCCTCTCCACCTCCTAAGTTTGCCACCCATCATTAGTAAGAAAGGTTTGGTGTAGAATATTAAAAGGTACCTCTCAGCATAATCTCATAATAGCTCCTCTAGAGATAGTGTCTACCATGGCTTTGGAACTGCTACTTAGGGCTCTATAGAATAAATCCAATATGTTTATCCCTGGAATCCGATGGTTTGGCACCATACTCAGCTTCTTCTTGAACCTGAACCAAGACTCATACATGGACTCAGACTACAGTTACCTGAAATTATAAATCTCATCCTTAAACTGCAACTTCTTGAATAAAGGAAATAACCTATTCAAAAATTTCCTGCACAACTTATTCCACATAGTGATCAATTCTCTTGGAAGTTCCCCCAACCATAAAGATGTTTCTCCTATAAGTGAGAAAAGAAATAACCTCAATTTGAGCGCCTCTTGATTCACCCCTAGATTTGTATAGTAAGTGCAAATTCCACTAAAGTTTTTAAGAGACATGTTTTCACCATCTGTAGACAACCCCGCAAACACACCCTTCAAATATAAGAGCGTGATCATAACACTGGTTATGTTGAACTTAATGCCTAGGGAAAAATAAGAGAAATAATAGCTCCAGTCTCTACCATCTCAACGTACCCCAGATACTCTTCATCATCCTCATATGGCGATAAATATTGGTATGTAGGGATCAATTGGGCATGACCACCTCTAACTCTTTTCTAATTACCACCGAGTGTTGCTCAGTGTTCTACTTCCTGCCTCTGTACAACTAACTCTGCTTCTCGAGGTATGCACTGAGCTTCTTCTTCCCTTATATAATTAGTAGCCTATGCTAACAACACCTCTATCTGCTAGTCAACAATATCCTAAACTCCTTCTGAGGAGGGGGCAGCACCTGATGTGCATCATCATGAACCCCTTCAGGAATATTATCATTATTCAGCTCTATCATCGTACTAGGTATTTATAGGATCCTCTCTCGATACGGATTCACTAGGAGTAAGGACTATTTCTACACTGTATACTAGGAATACACCAACGTATACCCAACAAAGAACAAAAACAAAAAGACTCATAAACTACAACATCCTTGATTCACAACTCAACACCGTATTTCCAGACAATAGTGCAAAAATTTAAACACGCTCAAGCTATGCCTTCACTCTAAAGATTATGTAGTCACTGTCAAATATAGTAACCTAACAAAGGTTGGGGTCAAATCCTAACTGAATACATAGAATTTTGACTCTCAAGTGTTGTAATTAATGGGCAAAAATTGAAAAAATAAATAAATAGGGGGATTTAAGTAGCAATATTGATTAAGTAGCTAATGTCAACTTCAGTTATAATTAGTCGCAGGTGAACACTAGGATTCTGCTCCCCCTGACTTCTAGACTCCATAGGCTTATCATACTTTATTGAACCAACCTTATAGCTTGCATGCAGAATCTAATAAGTTATGTACCATCAATAATCTTTTTGACGAGAAGATAGATTTCATCGTTTACCTTTTGAGTCTAAGGATGTCGCCTTACTAACCCTTATCTTGATCTCATTTGACTATTACCTTTTGAGTCTCTAGATATTAGATGACATCTAACCATCTTACTTAGATAATACCTTGTAGCGTGGATCAACAGTTAAACTTCAAATACTATTGTAGTTATCTTTTCCTAGTCACTACTCCTCTTTTGGAGTAAGTAGAAATAATCTAGGGGGGATCCTAAGATTTGCAACTTCTAAGATATCTATTAAAGTGTAGACAATACAATGCATGCATGGGTATCAGTTCAGAACAACAATGGCACTTTCTCTACTCCACCAATCTTCTAGGGTTTCCACAACCCTAGCTAAGGGTTTTTAGCCACTTGTGCATGTGAAGTAATCAACAACATTCATGATTTAAAGCATTAGATGAATCAAAATAATCCCAACAAAATAACAAAAACTTTAACTGAATTAATCAACTGAAATCAATACAAGAGAATTCCAAGAGCAAAATCAAATCTCGGAATCAAAATATGATTGTAAGTAATAAGAGTGTGTAACCTTTACTAAAAAAAAATACATAAGGGGTATTTATAGTACATGAGTAAACCCAAAAATTAAACACAAGAACAACAACAACAACACACCCAATATATTCCCACCAAGTGGGATCTAGAAGGGTAAGTATATGTAGTCCATACCATAACCTTAATATGAGATAGAGAGGTTATTTCCGATAGACCCCCAACTCAAAATAAAGCAATCTAAGATAAGATAAGGAATAGTAATAAAATAAAAATACAGACTAGACATTAGCATACTCAATAACACCCAAAGCAAGATACTTCAAGTATATACCAAAACATACAACATCCTAACTCAGACTAACCTTCTACTCTAGTTCTCCTCCTCCACAACTTCCTATCTAGGGTCATTTCCTCGATAAGATAAAGCTTCTCCATCTCACGTATAATCACTTCTCTACAATATTTCTTCGTTCTCCCTCTACCTCACTTGAAACCATCCCTAGCCAACTTATCACACCTCTGCACTGGGGCATCCATGCTTCTCCGTATCATATAACTGAACTATCTTAACCGTGCTTCCCTTATCTTGGCTTTCACCAAAGCGACTCCTACCTTATCTCGAATAACCTTATCTCTAATCCTATCTTTTCTAGTAAACCCACACATCTACCAAAGCATTCTCATCTCCTCCTCTTTCATCTTCTGAATATGGGTCTTCTTAATAGACCAACAGTCTGCCCCATATAGAAAAGTCGATCTAACCACCACTCTATAGAAATTTTCTTTAAGTATGGGAGGTACCTTTATTGTCACACAAGATACCAAAGGTGAGCCTCCATTTCATCCATCCTACCCCAATTCGATAAGTGACATCATTGTCAATCTCTCTATTCTTTTGAATCATCAACCCCAGATACTTAAAACTATCTCTCTTATTGATAGAATGAGTGTCAAGCTTAACAACTACATTAGACTCATGAGACACCTCGCTGAACTTACACTGCAAATATTCCATCTTGGACCTACTCAATCTAAACCCTTTAGACTCAAGGGTTTGCCTTCAAACCTCCAACTTAATATTAACTCCACTATGAGTCTCATCAATCAAGACTACATCATCCATAAGAAGCAAATAATAAGGCACCTCATCCTGAATATGCCGCATTAAAACTTCCATCACCAAGTCAAAAAGAAATGAAATAAGCATTGATTCTTGATGTAACCCTATTAAGACAGGAAAGTGCTCTGAGTTCCCTCCCCTTGTCCGAACTCGAGCCTTGGCTTCGTCATACATATCCTTAATCGCTCTAACATATACTATAGGTACACCTCTATCCTCCAAAGAACCTCCCTAGGAACTCTATCATAGACCTTCTCTAAGTTGATAAACACCATGTGCAAATCCTTCTTCTTTTCCCTATACTGCTTCACCAGTCTACTGACGAGATGGATAGCTTCTGTAGTTGAACACCCTGGCATAAATCCAAATTAGTTTTCAGAAATAGTAACAATCCTCTACAACCTCAACTCTACCATGCTCTCCCAAACCTTCATAGTGTGACTCAACAACTTGTTACCCCTATAATTATTGCAATTTTGAATATCGCCCTTGTTATTATACAACAGAATCATCGTACTCTATCTCTAAGCTATAGGTATCCTCACCATCTTGAAAATTATACTAAAAAATTGAGTTAACTACTCCATACCTACCCCTCCTCTGCACTTCCAAAAATCCACCGAAATCCCATCTAGCCCCGTTGCTTTACCACTATGCATCCTATGAATATCTCCCTAAACTCTTTAACCTTAACTCTCCTACAACATCCATAATCATGAAACCTCTCGAAATACTCTGAATCCCCCAACACAATGCTAGTATTCTTTCTATTATTCAGGAGCTTATGAAAGTAAGACTACCATCTCTTCCTAATATGATCCTTCTCCACTAAAACTTTTCCATCCATATGCTTAATATACTTCACCTGATCTAGGTCCCGAGTCCTCATCTCCCTAACATTAGCGAACCTATACAAATTTTACCCCCACCTTCACTAACTAACAATGTGTATAAGCTCTTGAAAGTGGCATCCATAGTCCTCGTGACCGCTAAACTTTGCCTCTCACTTAGTAATATTATATTCCTCTCTATTCTTCTATTTATCTTATCCATCCTTACTCTTCATCAACATTGCATACGCTCTCTTCTTGTCCTCCACCTTTCTCTTTACCTCTTTGTTCCATCACCAATCCCCTTGGTGCTTGCCCGAATGACCTTTAGAGACCCCTAACACCTCCCTAGCTTTCTCCCTAATATAGTTGGAAGTCTCATCCCATATACTATCTATATACCCTCCACTTACCTAAGCCTTCCTAGCTATCAACTTATCCCATATATCTAGTGTACTAGCCAAAATTAACCTGCCCTATCTAATTCTTGGTTGATCCTCCATACCTCTTCTCCCCCACTCCTTTAAGATCCCTAAGTCCATTACCAAAAGCCTATGCTAGGTCAAAAGACTTTCACTCGGTAAGAACTTACAATTCTTACAAATACCCCTATCTCTTTTTTTAAAAAGCAAGAAAACCCTAAAATCAAAGCCCAAATGAGAAAGGACAAAAAAGGGTCGGTGGCCACTTATATGTGTCTACATAAGGCCTGGCCTTGGGTGCATGTAGACACCTATAAGTTCCAAAAAAATTCCTATAGATTTTTCTCTCAAGATTTTAGACTTCTGGCACTTACTCTACCCACATGTGGTCCCAATGTTGATATTGGTTAGTGCCAAAAGTTCTTTTTTAGCTTTTTCACTCGCTAAATCTTCAATTCCAATACTTACCTTAGTCTTATAAAGACCATATATGCTACATGCGGTCCTCATGTAGACATAGGTAAGTGCCAGGCCTTTTAATACTTGCAAATTAACTTCAAATCTTCAACTTTTATTACATACATAGGTCACGTACATACAAAATGTGTCATAAATACCCAAAAATTGATCAAGTAAGTAGCCAAAAACTCCATTTTTTCATTTTTTTCATGAACTTTGATCCAAAACCTAGTATCCTGCAAAACATACGTAGAACACATCATATCTAATAAAACAACCTATGAAACTTTCATATTTTCATAGTTTTAAGCGTAAAACATTCTATATTTCTATAGCACATCAGTTAGCAAGCCTCTTGCCATGCCTATTCGAGTATCTACCCCTATCAAAGATTTTTTTGTGGTGGATCGGGTGTACCATTCTTGTGTAGTGACTTTTTGTAGCCGTGAGACTTGGGTAGATTTGATTGTGTTAGATATGGTTGATTTTGATGTTTTTTGGGTATGGATTAGTTGGCTCCTTAACATACTATCTTAGATTGTTTTGCTAAGATCGTGACTTTTGCTCCATCGGATGTACTAAGGATAGCTTAGAAAGGTATGATTCATTCGGGTCCTAGGAGGGTTATTTCTTAGGTTCGGGCTGGTAGATTAGTTGACAGGGGATGTTTAACTTATTTGTCTCATATTCATAATACTATTGTTTTTTCACCTCTTTTCTTTGATTTTGTATGTGTTGTTCGTGAGTTTATAGATGGGTTTTCTATGAATTTTCCTAGTATGCCTCTGGATCGTGATAATAATTTTGCTATTGATGTTGAGCCCGACACCAAAGCCATTTTTATTCTTCCTTATAGGATGGCCCCAATAGAGTTAAAGGAAGTAAAGGATTAATTTTAGGAGTTATTAGATAAGGAATTTATACGACCTAGTGTTTTGCCTTAGGGTACGACTCTCTTGTTTGGGAAGAAAAATGATGGGTCTATGTGGATGTGTATTGATTATTAGTAATTGAATAAGGTGATGGTTAAGAATAACTATTCTTTTTCTCTCATTGATGATTTATTCGATCAACTTTAGGGTGCTATGGTATTTTGAAGATTGATTTAAGGTCCAGTTATCACTAATTGAGGATTAGAACTTCAAATATCCGATGATAGCTTTTTGGACTCGATATGGTCATTATGAGTTCTTGGTATGTCCTTAAGGTTAACCAATGCCCCTGCCACATTCATGAAGTTAATAAAGTGGGTGTTTCGACCGTATCTTGACTTTTTTGTTATTGTATTTATAGATGATATCTTAGTGTATTCTAAGAGTGAGGCTGAACATGAGGAGTATTTGCGGATTGTGCTTCAGAGATTGAGGGATGAGAAGTTTTATGCAAAGTTCTCTAAGTAGGAGTTTTTATTAGAGTCTATTTCTTTCTTAGGTCATGTGGTGAGTAAGGACAGTATTATGGTTGTTCCAGCCAAAGTTGCAGCGGTTTATGATTAGGATAGACCTACTTCGCCCACCAAGATTTAGAGTTTATTGGATTAGCAGGTTATTATCGGTGGTTTGTTAAGGGGTTTTCATCTATTATAGCTTCATTGACCTAGTTGATGCTTGTGAGGCAAGCTTCCAAAAGCTCAAGGATTTGTTGACTTCAGCTCCTTATTGGCTTTGCCTAGAGAGAGCATGGGCTTTACCATATTTTGTAATGCTTTAGCATTAGATTGGGTATTGTATTGATGCAGGAGGTCAAGACAATTACTTATGCATCTCGTCAGTTGAAGCCTCATGAGAGAAATTATCCTACCCATGATTTAGAGTTATACGCAGTTGTGTTTGCCTTAAAGTTGTGGAGGTACTATTTAAATGGAGTCCATTGTGAGATCTTCTTAGATCATCGTAGTCTTTAGTATTTCTTTACCCAGTGAGATCTTAAAATGAAGCAGCACCATTTGCTTGAGTTTCTCAAGAATTATGACTTGACCATTCTCTATCATTGGGCCAAGGCTAATATGATTGCATATTCCTTGAGCCAAAAGTTGACTAGCATGTGTAGCTTGTCACATCTTTTGAACCAGGAGAGGTCTTTAGTCTTAGAGGTTTCGTATTTACCTAACCAGATGGTTAGGCTTGATATTTCAATACTTATGACATGTTTTGGCATTTGTGGAGGCTAGATCTTCTTTGATAAAACATATTCGAGCTCATCAATTTAATGATATTGGATTAAGGTTGAGTCGAGATAAGGTGTTGATTGAGAAGGTTAAGGAATCCTTACTTGATTCAGATGGATTTTTTCGAATTGGAGGCCGAGTTTGTGTGCCAAGAGTGGGTGACTGGATTAGGTTGATCTTGGAGGAGGCCTATTGTTCCAGATATTCCATCCATCTAAGTGTGACTAAGATGTAACGTGATTTGAGATAACATTACTAGTAGGTGGTGTAAGGCGAGATGTAATGGATTTTGTGGATCTTTTCCTATATTATCAGTAGATGAAGGCCAACCATATAAGACCTAGAGGGTTGCTTCAGAGGTTACCATTCCTGAGTGGAAGTAGGAATGGACCACTATGGAATTCGTGATTGGTTTGCCTCATTCCTCTCATGGTTTTGATAGTGTTTGGGTTAGCTAGATTGATTGACCAAGTCAGTTCATTTTTTCCAGTTTAGGTTTTCTTTAGTGCCGAGAGGTTGGCCTGTATCTACATTCGTGAGATTGTGCGTCTGCATGGTGTGCAATATTTATAATCACAGATTGTGGTTTGGTTTTCATATCTCACTTTTGGAGGATATTTTAGGATGAATTAGGCACTCGAGTTTATCTCAGTACAACGTTTCAGCCCTAGACTGACGGTCAGTCAAAGCAGACTATTCAGGTTTTAGAGGATATGATCCGCACATATGTGATGGATTTTAGTATCCAGTGGGAGCAACATTTGGCTTTAGTTGAGTTTTCATATAGTTATAGCTACCATTCCAGTATTGATATGGCTCCGTTAGAGGAATTGTATGGTAGGCTTTGTTGCTCGTCAGTTGGTTGGTTTGATGTTTTTGAGGTTAAACTTTTAGGTTTGTAATTTTCTTTGTGATTCTTTGGACAAATTCTGGATAATTCAAGATAGACTTCGAGCAGCTCAGAGTAGGCAAAAGTGTTATATAAACCTTAAACTTTGTGCCTTCAGATTTGGTGTTCGGGATCATGTTTTCTTTCGAGTTTTACCCATGAAGGGTGTGATGAGGTTTGGGAAGAGGGGCAAACTTAGCCCCAGGTATAATGGTCTATTTGAGATTCTTTAGACTATTAGTGAGATGGCTTATGAGTTGGATTTTCCCCCTGATCTATCAGTTGTTCATCTAGTTTTTTATGTTTGTATGCTTTGCCGTTACATTTCGGATAAGTCTCATGCTATTTGCTGGGAGTCGTTTAGTTAGATGAGCGGTTATCTTTTATTAAGGAGCCTATTTCCATATTGGCTATAGATGTTAGACGATTGTGCTCTAGAGTTATTCTTGTGGTGAAGGTCTTGTGACGACATTGACTTGTAGGTGAGGCTACTTGGGAGGTCGAGTCTAATATGCATAGTTCTTATCCACAGGTCTTCATTAATTCAGGTATTTCTTTGCCTTAGTTTGAGGACGAACTTGATTTTTTAGTGGTGAATGATATAACGACCTATTTTTTGATGAAATATGTGAAATTTGTGATTTTGTATGATTTGACTATTTTACCCTTCCCCGTAGTTGCATTATGATATTTATATAGTGTAGGGGTGATTGGCATAGTTCTCAATGTATTTTGGTACCATTTAGGCGATATTGTAGTTTTTGATGGCTTCAAGAGCCTTATTTTAGAATTATCTCGATATCTTTTGATCCTTATGATGGATGATTGAACAGATTGTGCCAGCAGCTCTAGAATATTGATTTTAGTCTAGATAGACCTTTCATATTCTGGTGCACCCGAGCTCATAGCTCATTTTGATCTATTGGTTAGAAAGTTGGAAAAAATAAAAATATGGGTGTGGAGCCCCATATTTGGTCGAAATGACCTCAGATGAAAAATTAAAATTTGCCTGCAGGTCCATAACATTGATTTTAGGGTGATAACATGTTTGGTGTGATTTTACAACTTTTAAATCTCATTTCCACCCTCGATTTGGAAAATTATAATTTTGGATTTCGGAGGTCAACTTTGTGAAAATGATATTTTTTTTGAAAATATGATTAGGCCATTAAGTCCAGAGCGTCAAATTTAGTATGGTTACATAGTTCGTTTGCATATATCGGACTCCAAACAAATTGCGGATGTCCCATCGAAGTTCGGATTAGACTTTAAAAAAACCAACTTTGTCTTCAGCTGATGCAGATTTTTCTACTCTATTAAAGCAATTTTTGGGCCCATTTTACTCATTTTTTTCGTCTTGCCTCTTGAGAGTTAAATCCTAAAATAGTGAAAGAGCTTAAAAGTGAAGCTTATGGGTGCTTGGGAAGCTAGATTAACATCTATTTCTTGATTCTCTTATGGATTTAAGGTAAGAATTCACCCTTTCCTTAGTAATTTCTAGATTAAATTCTCAAAACCCCCAAAATCTTAGGGTTAGATTTTAAACTTCAGTTTCCCTCCTTTTCACTTGAATAATGTTTCTATCTTATAATTACTAATTTTTTTTTATCAATTTAACCTTCGAAACAACTTTGATTCGTGATCTTAACCCAGATTTTAAAGATTTTACCGGTAAAGCTTAAAAATAATTTTTCGTCAATTTGAACCTTATTTTTTACTTGATTTGACTTGGGTTTTTAGTTGTAGGTTCCTAAAATTACGGGGAACACATTTTTGAAGTAAAGTAATGATTTTCCCCTTCTTTTTTAAAAATCCATTTCGGGGGTTCATTTTAACCCCGAATCAAAAATAGTCATTATGGGTGTCATTAAGGTAATTTAACTTTTTGTTGTTTATTTTATTTTCTTTACTCTGAATTAGCCTAAATAATAGGCTAAATACTTAGTGTTGAACTATAACATACTAGGCTACTGGTATAATATGTCATGGATTACATAAATAAGAATCAAATCACCTAATAATATTAAGGTCACAAGACATAGACTTACAATAATAGCTATGATTCAGGCTTTATGTTGGAGGTCCAGTTGAAAGGCTTGTTGAAGCCAAGAGGGGCATTTAAGGCTATATTTTGGACCCGTTTTGAATTAAAGATATAAATATGAATTTATACTTTTCTTGTAAATGTTCATGGAATATCATTGAAGCGATCTGATCCTTACTTGGTATCAGAGCGATGGAGTATCAGTAATAACAGGTGTTATATGTTCAACACATCTTATTCATGAATAGCATGAGAAAGAAAACTACTGTTAAAAATAGTAGAAAAGAAGAATACTATATGCCACAACAATAGGATCTACTTAATAACTGGAAAATTCCTAAAGTCTAACCCAAATTAATATATCAAATGGGAATTTTTGAAAAAAAGGGTCTCAAACAAATTATTAAAATAATTGAAGAGACACTTATTATTGATAATCATCATGCTACCTTCAGATTATTATCTGAAAATAATTTGGCTCCCTACAAAGAATCTTATAGATTCATGCATATTAGTTTAATAAAAGTTAATTTTTAATGAAGAGGACTGTCTAGCAGGGGAATCCCAGAGCATCCAAAGTAATGATGAACTCAACCTAAATGAATACCTAAAAAAATGGCATGTGTGGGTTGTTGTATAGTTTCATGTTAAAAACCCCTTTGAATTATGAGTTGGGGTTATCATTGTGATGCTTGCATGTTATATTACAGTCATGTGCATAATTATGCTCTTCAAGTGATTGATGAATTGTTTATGTGGGTTGAGTAGTGTAACCATATCATGCTAGTATATATATTTGTGTCATGCAAGTGTTTGTTAAAATGCCTCAATGAATGATTTGTGATCAAGAACTTTATTATCATGTTTCAAGATTGTGCTATGTCTTATAATTTATGCTATCAACTCCTGGGGGTATTCAATACCCGATAATTTAGTTGTTTACCTAGATCTACAGTAGTTACAGAACAGTCTCAGTAGTGTCACAAATAGTAGTACTCAATAATCAGTCACAGTCTTAGTTCAGTATTCAGTTCAGAACTCAGTGAACTAAGTTAGTTAATAGAACTCAGTATTATTTCATCAGTTAGCGGAACCCTGTGAACTCAATTCAGTTCAGTTAGACAGTACGATCAGTAATAGCTAAATCAAGTCTAGTATAGTCTAAGAATCAGTTCAGTGTCTATTCAGTTGGGAGTAGGATTCAGCACCAAGCGAGAGCAGGGATGGCGGCTTTCCCGTTAGGTAGGCAGAGTCGTTAGTAGCAAAACCCTGTACTCCAGAACTGCGTAGCCAGCACAGTTAATAGGCTTGAATACCTCCCAAGGGTCACCTATCAGATTAGGCTTGGCTCCGCCTAGGTGTCACCCGTTAGTTAGGCTTGGCATCCTGGTCTTTCCAGTGTTAGTACCCATGGTACGGTATTACCACCCTTCTAACTGGGGTCATAGGTTGGACCCCATCAGTTTAGATTTGGGGTATGTCAGTTAGATGATTTTTTTCTCACAATTTCAGTTTCAGTCTCAGTATAGCACTCAGTTCAATTCTACAAAATCAGAACTATCAGATACAGTATAGAACTTAGGTAAGTTCTACAGACTTATGACTGTCAGATAGTCACTCAGATTAGTATAAAACTCAGATCAGTTCTACAGAATTAGGATTGTCAGATACAGTCACTCAATTATCAGTTATACAGTATCAGTAACTCAGATATTAGTGAATCAGTAATCCAGAACTCAGTATCCAGTGTTATCATGACCTCAATTACAGTTTATGTATTCATGCATGTACTCCCATTCAGTTATGTTCATGTACTTAGCCAGTTATTGTTCATGCATATGAAACCATGCATATCAACCTACCTTACTTAGCATACCACTACATTCAAAGTACTAACACATACTTTTATTTTGTGATATGATGTCTTATATCATAGGTTCAGACGTACTGATACCAAACTCCCCAAGAACACAACAACACAAACACAAAAATCAGTCCACTAGTTCAAGAACTATGGATCCTTTTGATGACCTCTCTCGGATTCGTAAGAAGAACAAGAAGGGAAGTGATATCAAGAGTAAAACATACTAAAAAAGCCACGACACTTAATGAAAAAGATGCAATAATAACAACACACGGTTACAAGACAAGAACACAAACGGATTACACTAGATATAGACAAACGATTACATGAAAGTAAAGATAGATAGATAGACAAAGAGATGGTATAATATTAACAACCCAAACGCTTATTCCACTTTTGGACCTTTAATATCACACGCAACCTAAACCTATCTCTTATGTGACCTCAAGGGAATCAAAATTCCCAAGTAATCTCTGTTTCTAAGCAAATGATCAACACAAGGATTCCACTTTGTCCAAGGATTCCAACTTGCTAAAGACTCTCAAAGAGGCTACAAAATATATTCTTCAAAAACCTCCCAAAAATGACCTAATGAGGTTCTATTTATACCTAGGTTAACTTATTACAAATGACTAAAAATCCTTTATAAAAGGGTGGATGAATAGTGAATGTGGATGAACAGTGAATAGTTTTGGATCTTGTGGGCCTTGTTCTCTACATTTCAAAGCTTGTTCCTTGGATGGGAAGCCCCCCGATCTCGAGTCTTGATGCATTGGACCCCGATCATGATTGTACCCGTATCATCCTCCCCTCCTTAGAAAGGATTCGTCCTCAAATCCAAACCTTGCAAAGCAATAGGAAGGACAAGTAAATAAAAGTTCCTCAAGGTATGAGGGTTAGGATTAGTGTAATCAATCATAGATCTTACCAAGGTGGATCAAACGTCACATATACCCAAATATCCCTCTTACCCGAATACCCTACCAAGGGAGAATCAACTAGTTTATCCACATAAGTATGACAAGAAATAAGGAACAAGCATCGCTTATCAAGTGGAAAACATAGACTCTTCTTGGAACAACAATTAGACTTGAAAGCCGAGAGACGAAAGTCATACATTCCATGCACATTTAAGTCATTCAAAAGATATCTTCATCACTACACTTCAAATGATCACCAGAATCAAATGGGTAGAGTGTCCATGGGCACGGGTTGGGAATACACTTCCTTACCCCAATACTACTACAATAATGATCAAATGTCCCCTCTATACTATCATGGTCAATAACAAAAATAACTAGAGGGTCATCCTTAGTCATTCGGCCAACATGTTCAACATCATTATTTTCACACACAAGTTGGTCTTCATGACTTCCATAGGAAAATGAACTACGATTTTCCATAATGGCTTCAACAATAGGTGAATTAACTAGTGTATCCACAATCTCAAGTTGTACATTATCATCACAAAATGAAGGCACATTCGACTCACTTAAAGACAAACTATCATTCACACTTAGTTGGCTATTATCCTCATTCACTAGAGTACAAAAGTTAGTTTGATTACCATATAGCTCAAGTGGATCATGGCCACTCACGGGAATTTGATTAGGAAGGCTTGGATCTCCATCAAGTTATCCAACTTCTTTCACAGAGAGCCTTCTGTCCCTTCCAATCTTCCTTCTTTCTGTCCATTATTTGCCTATCTATGGCATCAAGCCTTGCCATGATGGATTTAACCCAACTAGGCATTTTAGCTTCATTCTCCATTGTACCCATCAAGAACTACTAAGCAAATAACACGAAAACAACAAACACATTAAAGATTAGGAAAAATTAGTCCATAATTCGTCATAAAACAGTCCACAATGCGTCTCAAAATAGTCCACAATCCCTCACTTTCACACTTTGGATTTTCGCTCTATTGGCTGTACAAGTGTTGATAACTCACTTATACTCCAATGAGGTTACTTGGTCCCAATTTTGGCTCAAGGTCGGATTAGATTCTTGTTTGAAATGATTCAAATAAGTAATGTATGAACTTGAACCAAAAAAGAAACTAGGACTCAAAATCGAGAAAAGCACACAACAAACAAAGTTAACACGAAGAACGTACACAAAACTAACTTACAATCTAGTAGGGTATTACTAGGTTGTCAATTAGTGTCGAGCAAACAAATGAAACTAGCAAACAATAAAATGAAACTAAGAAATATAAAATTTGAACTCAAAAATATTGCGTGAACAGTACTTTAGTGATTTGACAGTCCACTATTGGCCTCGAGTTTTATCAAAATTTTATTTCTCAATTTCAAGTCTTGATCAATATACAATTTGGAATTGGTGGATTTGGTTAATGGAGGAAAAAGTGGTCTTGGAGCCTTTTTGTTCAAATTTCAAAAGCTAAACTTGAATTTTTTGAACTTTATCCTTGAAACAAGGTCCTTAAATCAAGAAACATTAGATGAAAAGTCTTTGAAGTGATAGGGACAAGTCTTTCACTAACAACTACTACAAGCTTGTCTTTCACCGTTTTAGATCTAGTTTGCACTTTAAGGATTAACAAGATGATGAAAGGGTGAAGAACCTTAAGAACACAACAACAACTCCAAGAACAACAACAATTTCAGTTTTCAACTCCACTACAACAAGACCATCAAATTGGCCAAGGTTTAGGTAACAACAACATCCAACTCGGCCACACCTTGTTCACATCAACAACTTCAACAAGTTAGATTTGGACACTTTTTAGTGTTGATTAGAAAGAAACCAACACTAGAAACACTCTAAACAAATAAAAGACTACAATTTCTAGACACACAAGAAACAAATCTTGGCCAAGATAAAAACAATACAATTATTGGACAAGAACACAAAATGGACAGATTTGCACTTTTCTAGAATTTTTTTTCAATTTTCATCTTTTTTTTTTGAATTGTCGGCCAAGATAACCCAAGATTGATGGTGTAGGAACACAAACAGCCTTCATTTGATACCAAATGATACCAAAATCCCCAAGAACACAAGAACACAAACACCAAAATAAGTCCACTAGTTCAAGAACTATGGATCCTTTTGATGACCTCTCTCGGATTGGCAAGAAGAACAAGAAGGGAAGTGATATCAAGAGTAAAAGACACTAAAACAGCAACAACACTTGATTAAAAATATGCAATAACAACAACACACGGTTATAATACAAGAACACAAACGGATTACACTAGATATAGATAAACGATTACAAGAAAGAAAAGATAGATAGATAGACAAAGGGATAGTATAATATTAAAAACCCAAAAGATTATTCCACTTTTGGACCTTTAATATCACACACAACCTAAACCTATCTCTTAAGTGACCTCAAGGGAACCGAAATTCCCAAGCAATCTCCGTTTCTAAGCAAATGATCAACACAAGGATTTCAACTTATCCAAGGATTCCACCTTGGTAAAGACTCTCAAAGAGTCTACAAAATATATTCTCCAAAAATATCCCAAAAATAACCTAATGAGGTTCTATTTATACCTAGGTTAACTTGTTATAAATGACTAAAAAAACCCTTGCAAAGGGCGGATGAATAGTGAACGTGGATGAACAGTGAACAATTTTAGAGCTTGTGGGATTTGTTCTCTACACTTCAAATCTTGTTCCTTGGATGAGAAGCCCCCCGTGCTAGAGTATTGATGCATTGAACCCCGATCATGATTGTATCCATATCACGTACGAGCTCCTGACCGCATCTTGCATCCCAGCCTATTAGCAGCATTTTTAGTGGTGATTCCTCACAGTTCAAGGATAGAGTATTATTTTAGTATTTTAGTACAGTTTTTAGTAGTCGGAGTTAGTTGGGGGCTTGTCCCATCAACTCTATAATTCAGGCAATTAGAGGCTTTCGAACTAGAGTATTTCAAACAGTTGTTTTAGTATTCAGTAGTGAATTTTTTGTCAGTTATTAACCTTATAGCGTTCTCGGCCTAACTTCCACATTTATACCAGTTATATTGTTATTACAGTGTGATTATTATTCAGTGCTCACAGTAGGTACCAGTCATGGGTTAGCTGGTGGTCCTTAGAGGTCGCTAGCACCGTGTAGTATCCAGGGTATAGACTCAGGGCGTTACACTTGGTGGGATGAAAGAGGTGTTATTGGCACTTTTGATAAAAAAGAAGTAAAATTTGAATGGTGTTCACCACCCTATACTAGATTTATAAATCTAATAAAGGAAAAAATACTTTCCAAAAATAGACAAGCTAATTTCTTGAAAAATGAAATTTGTAGTTTGATATTACTGTGAGTCCATGTCCTGCAACCTTAATATCATTTGGCGATTTGATTCTTATTTATGTAATCCATGCCGTATTATACCAGTAGTCTAGTATGTTATGGTTCAACACTAAGTGTTTAACCTATCATTTAGGCTAATTTAGAGCAAAGAAAAAAAATAATAGAAAATTAAATTCCCTTAAGATGTAAGGACCGGAACAGTACTTGGAAATTTTGAAAAAACTTCTATTAAGAGAGTAATATGATTACAGAGAGAGTAGGAGAGTAGGTTGGTTTTTGAAAACCTATTTTCTAGCTAAGAAAGTGAGATCCTTTTATAGATGATACTCAATGCAAAATGACAAAATTAAATTGGCCTTATTATTACAAGTTGGCCTTTACTATTACAAAATTGACCTTTACTATACCTGCTTTATAAAAGCTAAACTTTATCAAAGTTCTCTATCTATATGATGTTGTCCGCAATAATGCATTCTGTGAGGTCTTTTAAATTATTTCATATTTTTCCCTTTCCTTTGTTGTTTACTAACTTGGAAGATTCTTTCAATGTGTCCTTGAATTTTTCAGGTATTCATTTAGGTCGAGTTCATCATTACTTTGGATGCTCTGGGATTTCCCTACTAGACAGTCCTCTTCATTAAAAAGAAACTTGTATTAAACCAATATGCATGAATCTATAAAATTCTTTGTAGGAAGCCAAATTATTTTCAGATAATAATCTAAAGATAGCATGATCATTATCAACAGTAAAAGTCTCTTCATTTGTTTTTACAACTTATTTGAGACCCAATTTTTCAAAAGTTCCTATTTGATCTATTTATTTGGGTTAGACATTAGGAATTATGGTTTTCACAAAAGATTTTGAAGGTATTAAGCCTTCTTGTATATAATTGCAATCTGCCCCACTATCAATGAGGGTTGTAATCTCCTTTTTATAATTATAATTAATTAAAATAGTAACCTTAACCTAAAATTTTTGCTGGATTACAGCTTCCACAGTCTGAAGAAATCCTTCTTTGGGTGGGGTAGGATTCTGATCTACCTCATTTGTGATTAGGTCCTGCCTTTATAAAGCAGAAACCCTTTTATCGAAAGTCATATTATGATTTTTTTAGGAGGGATATTTCCTTCTTAAGATTCTCAATCTCATCTTTCAGGTCTTGGGTTGTTGTCGGGACATTAACCACCTTTTGTGTTTCTTCGAGATGTCTTTGGACTTCTGTCATAGTATAAGGACCTTTTTGGGAGGGAATTTTCTATAGTTCCTTAGGCAAACTTGTAGAGGGTTGGCCATTCTTATTGACCAGTAATTGAGATCTTAATGTAGGATTTTTTACAATTTCTAAGAGGGCTATCAACTTGTCTTCTTTTAAGACACTAATTTCCAAAACTTGGAATTGAGAATAGATATTATAGAATACACCATCCTCTTCCTAGTTATTACTAGGCAGTCCTTGCTGACATGGTAGACATTCGTCATCTGAAGACATATAATCTTCGTTGAGAAGAATTTTAAGGTCTTCATCTGTAAATGATTGTTCTTCCTCTACATCACTTTGGTCTAGGCTATAATTTTTTGAAGAAGAATTAAGAAATATTTTGCATTAAGATTCTTTTATTTCCTCATCTATCTTGAGTCTCTTTATTTTTTCTTTAACTTTGCAATCTTTAGAAAAGTGGGCTACTACACCACATCTGTAATAAGTATTTGGTTTTTTAGATTTGATAAAATCCTTTCTAGCTTTATAATCCTTTTTCCTTCTATATTTTTTCACTATTTTCTTAGTCTTCCTATTCTCAGAGACTTTTTTATTCTTATGCCTATAAGTCTCTCTAGAACTCTTAGGGATATCAATAGTAAATTGTTCACAAAATTCCTCTAGTTTTTGTCATTCATTAAGATGATATCTCTTAATTTGTTGATTAAACCTTATTTCATTACATAAGGATAGACCTTCTTGACTACAAATATTAATTAATTTTCCATAAGTATACTCATCATAGTTTATACTTAAGGAAGGCCCTCTGAGAGGCTTTCGAACTCTCTCAGCAAATAACATTGGAAGATCATATATGAATTTGGACTTCCAGTGAGAGTTATTACTCTCTGATAATTCCATGACTCTTGACAAGATTATATCTTTGTACCATCTAAAAGATGTAAGAGTCTTACATCATAGGTTTTGGAGTATAGTCCCGATGGTCTCATTATTATTAGACCATATTCCTAAAAAATATTCCATAATATCCGAACTAAGGTATAAACGGAATTGAGAACACGTTCTCCTAGACTTATTTTTAGTTCTTACAAAAGTTTTGCACGCTGGTCTAAAGTGAGAAAATTATCCCACCAGCCCTTTAGCTGACCAGTAAATCCTATGGTAATAATTTCTGCAATAACCTTATCATTATTCTTACAACCTTACAAATTGTATTGTACATCAACATTCAATATACCTTTGTAGAAATTTGCATTTCAATAAAGCCATCTATGTTCCATTAATAGATTTCTTTCCACTGAAACTACTAGGAATAATCATATCTTGTTCCTCTAACAAAACATCCTGGGGTATTGGTCTAGGATAGTAATACATCCTTTGGGTGGGTTTTCTCTCATATTTCTCTGAAATTTTATTAATCTCACTAGGACCTATTTCATTGTCCTCGATTCTATTATCACTGTGAAGAGGATTAATTTTTAATCCACTAAATTTTATTCTAACAATTTTTCTATATTATCTAAGTCACTACCTAGCTTAAAGTCCCTAATATCAAGGAGAGGTTGGATACTAGTAGTAGCAATAACAATTTGATCCTTTTTCTTAGTACTACTAAAATCTAAACTCTTTAATTCAGATAAAATCTTATCAATTCTATCGTGTATGGAAATAATTTGTTCACCCAATATGCTCATATAAATATTAACATAATTTTACTGTTTAAACATAATATTAACATGTTGAGCTATAGTAAGAGCAGTGTCATTCTCAAGAATTTTAGTAAATGCAGTAAAATATACTACCTTATTATCTTTTTCAATTTGAAAAGATTGTTGAGGAGGAAAGACTGATATGGTGATCACACCAATTCTCAATTTTTAGTCTTTTGTTAACATAGAGATATAACTATCCAGATATTTGGCCATAAACCAAGGAACAAAAGCAATAATTTTATTATGGACAGAAAGATCTTTATAAAATTCTTCTAGAAAGAAATTCTTTTCTTCTTTATTAAAGTTTTGAGAAAAACAATTTCTAAAAAGTTCCCATCTTGGTTTAAAGAACTCATCTGGGATTCTTTTTCTTGCCGTTGATCCCGATCTAAAGTCAGTTTTGTTTTCATTCATTTTAAACTTGTGGAAAAATCCATGTTGAAATCAGTTAGATCTATATCAGGAATAACATTAACAATATTATCTCTATCTAATCTAATATCATTAAATGTAGTGTTTTCTCTTATTTGAGAAGCAGAAGCTCTAGATGGAGAATTAACAATATAATAACAGGAGAAACATAAGAAGATGTTGACCTAGTTAATCTAGATGAAACACTCAAATTGTCAACTCTATTTATTAGAGACATAGGATCAGATAATGTGATTTTAATAGTACCATCAACATTTTGATGTACCTCTGTAATTTCACTATTAATATTATCCTGGGGAGGAGCTGCATCATCAAGAGTCCATTCTTTAGGAAAATCAATTTCATCCCATTTTAATAGGTCGTCTAGTAATAACTTTGGGCCTATCAAAATTAGTCTCTATAAGAATAGTCTCATTCTTAAATTGTATTGTACATCAACATTCAATGTACCGTTGTAGAAATTTGCCTTACAGTAAAACCATCTATGTTCGATTCATAGATTTCTTTTCCACTGAAACTATTAGGAATAATCATATCTTGTTCCTCTAACAGAACATCCTGGGGTGTTGGTCTAGGATAGTAATACATCCTTTAGATCGGTTTTCTGGCATATTTCTCTGAGATTTTATTGATCTCACTAGGCCCTGTTTCATTGTCCTCAATTTTACTATCACTTTGAGTAGGATTAATTTTTAATGCACAAAATTTTTCTTCTAAAAATTTTTCTGTATTGTCTAAGTCTCTGCCTAGCTCAAAATCCCTAATATCAGGGGAAAGTTGGATACTAATAGTCGCAATAATAACTTGATCCTTTTTCCTAGTATTACTAAGCTGTAAACTCTTTAATTCAGATAAAATCTTATCAATTCTATCGTGTATGAAAATAATTTTTTCACCCAATATGCTCTTATAAATATTAGCATAATTCTGCTATTTCGACATAATATTAACATTTTGAGAAGTAATAAGAGTAGTATCATTCTCAAGCAATTTAGCAAGTGCAGTAAAATATACTACCTTATTATCTTTTTCAATTTGAAAAGATAGTTCAAGAGGAAACACTATATTGGTGATCTCACCAGTAGTCAATTTGTAGTCTTTTTTAACATGGAGATATAACTATCCATATATTTGGCCATACAACAAGGAACAAAAGCAATAATTTTACTATGGATAGAAAGATCTTTATAAAATTCTTCGTGGAAGAAATTTGTTTCTTCTTTATTAAATTTGTGAAAAAATCAATTTCTAAAAAGTTTCCATCTCGGTTTAAAGAACTCATCTGAGATTCTTTTTATTGTCGGTGATCCCTGACTTAAATCAATTTTATTTTGATTCATTTTAAACCCATGGGAAAATATATTTCAGATTCAATTGGATCTATATAAGGAATAACGTTAGTAATATTATCTTTTTCTAATCTAATATTATTAAATCTAGTGCTTTCTCTTTTTTGAGAAGTAGAAGATCTAGATAAAGAATTGACTATATAATCAACAAGAGAAATATAGGAAGATGTTAACCTAGTTAATCTAGATGCAACACTCAAATTGTCAGCTTTATTTATTAGAGGCATAGGATCAGAGAATCTAATTTTAGCAGTACCACTAGCGATCTGTTCTAACTTTGTAATTTCACTATTAATATTATCCTAAGAAGAAGCTGCATCCTCAAGAATCCATTCTTTGAGAAAATCAATTTCATCCCATTTAATTGGTAGTCTAGTAATAAATTTGGACCTACCAAAATTCGTCTCTATAAGACTAGTCTCATTCTTAAATTGTACTGTACATTAACATTCAATGTACCACTGTAGAAATTTTTCTTTCAGTAAAACCATCTATGTTTCATTCATAGATTTTTTTCCACTGAAATTATTAGGAATAATCATATCCTATTCCTCTAGCAGAACATCCTGGGGTGTTGGTCTAGGATAGTAATACATCCTTTGGACCAGTCGTTTCCTAGCTTAAAGTCCCTAATATCAGGGGGAGGCTGGATACCAGTGGTAGCAATAACAACTTGATCCTTTTTGCTAGTATTACTAAACTCTAAACTCTTTGATTTAGATAGAATCTTATCAATTCTATCGTGTATGTAAATAATTTGTTCACCCAATATGCTCATATAAATATTAACATAATTCTATTATTTCAACATAATATTAATATGTTGAGCAGTAATAAGAACAGTACCATTCTCAAGCAATTTGGCAAATGCAGTAAAATATACTACCTTATTATCTTTTTCAATTTGAAAAGATTGTTGGAGAGGAAAGACTGGTGTGGTGATCTCACCAGTAGTCTGTTGGGGAGGAAAGACTGGTGTGGTGATCTCACCAGTAGTCAATTTGTAGTCTTTTGTTTACATGGATATAAAACTATCCACATATTTGGCCATAAACCAAGGAACAAAAGCAATAATTTTACTATGGACAGAAAGATCTTTATAAAATTCTTCCTGAAAGAAATTCTTTTCTTTTTTATTAAAGTTTTGAAAAAACCAATTTATAAAAAGTTCCTATCTTGGTTTAAAGAACTCATTTGAGATTCTTTTTCTTGTCGTTGATCCCGAACTAAAATCAATTTTGTTTTGATTCATATTAAACCTTTGGAAAAATCTATTTTGGATTCTGTTGGATCTATATCAGGAATAACATTAGCAATACTATCTCTATCTAATCTAATATTATTAAATCTAATGCTTTCTCTTATTTGAGAAGTAGAAGCTCTAGATGGAGAATCAAGAATATAATCAACAGGAGAAACATAAGAAGATGTAGACCTAGGTAATCTAGATGCAACACTCAAATTGTTAGCTCTATTTATTAGAGGTATACGATCAGAGAATCTAATTTTAACAGTACCATCAGCGGTCTGTTCTTCCTCTGTAATTTCTCTATTAATATTATTCTGAGGAGGAGCTGCATCCATTCTTTAGGAAAACAAATTTCATCCCATTTAATAGGTCGTCTAGTAATAACTTTGGACCAACCAAAATAAGTCTCTATAAGAATAGTCCCATTCTTAAAATCCATCATTTTACGCATGGGAATTAAAGTATAAAGAGGTTTATAGTAAATTCTATAACAAATACATATAACCTCAGTACTGGGCCTATAATTATAACCATGAAATTTTATACTTAATATTACAGAATTTAAAGAATTCTCATCATTCCGAGATATATGTAAATTAGGATAAGCATTAAAATAAATAGGGCCATAAGCCAAGCTTGTTTGAACAGTCCCTATAAGAGACTTTTTCCAATCTTGGTTTCTATCATCTCGTAAAGTTGCTATAAAGCTTTCAGGTAGACCTCTTAAAGTTAATAGTTTAAAGGAAAATTGTATTAAACCAATATAAACCAATATGCATGAATCTATAAGATTCTTTGTGGGGAGCCAAATAATTTTTAGATAATAATATGAAGGGAGCTTGATCATTATCAACAGTAAGAGTCTCTTCATTTGTTTTAAAAATTTATTTGAGACCCAATTTTTCAAAAATTCCCATTTAATATATCAATTTGAGTTGGACTTTACGAATGTCCATTTATTAAGTAGATCCAATTGTTGTGGCATATCATATTCTTCTTTTCTACTATGTGTAACAGTAGTTTGCTTTCTCGTGATATTTATGAAAAAGATGTGTTGAACATATAATACATGTTACTACTAATACGCCATGGCTCTGATACTAAGTAAGGACCGGATCTCTTCAATGATATTCCTGAAACATTTACAAGCAAAGCATAAACTCATAGTAATAGCTTTAATTCAAAACGGGTCCAAAACATAGCCTTAAACGCCCCTCTTGGCCTCAACAGGCCTTTCTCATTAAGTCTTTTTTTACTTCTGCCATATATGGAGAAATCACCTCGGATCTTGATATGATTCCTTTCTTCATACTTCCTGCATATATGGATCAATGATCTCAGATCCTGATACAATTTATTTATTCATTTGAAGCCTTTTAGCAATGCTTTTGAAAGGACTTAATTCATCCTTCTCATATGAGGTGGCCATATCTCTTTATTCTTAGTACTGGATAATGGTTGCTTTAATAGGGTCAATAATTCCCTGGCCGTGGACACATCCATTAGTTGTCTTTTGGTTGCGTTTGTTCCAGAATTTTGCATAAAAAAGTTCTTTTCAAACATTGGAAGTTATCATGATTGGGTTTTACCTCCACAAACCACTTCATAATCCATGGGACGGAAAACTCAATAAACAAATACACTGCAGATATTCCTTTAAAATAAATATTATCTTTTCCCAATTTGAGAAGCATTAGAGATTTACCCAATCAATGTATAAACTTTTAAAAGGTTCTGGTAAAATTTTTACCGAAGGACCATAATAGATCCACCATTGTGCAAACCAATTTAGAATGCTTTGTTTAAAAATATTTCCACAAATTTTTATAAACCATGAATGTTTCTTATTAGAATTTTTATATAATAAGATTTTATTAAAACCTTCGACATTATCCCAGTAATAGAATTTTACTGAGACCTTTTGTTCAGGATGCAAATACTCCTTTTCTTTGAGAGTGCTTAGTTCCCACTTGTCTGGAGTAAAAATCTTTTCGATAATAATTTTGGAAAAACTATAATCTTTCCTTATATTAGCGGCCGTATAAAGTGCTGAATTTTAGCTGACCCAGTTTGAGATAATATATTCTTAAAATGCATCCCGTATTTGTATGCAATTGTGGTATAGGATGTATTATCCAAATATCTTTACACTAGCTACCATGGATCATCTCTTCTTTTGAGATCATTTGTTCTAAGATGGGTATAACTCCATCTCCTTCATTTTTCTCATATAATTCAATGCTTTCATTATTATCATATGTTAGAGCACTGGAATATGAAGGGACAGCATTATCCCCTTTTTTGGATTTTATAAAATCTAAGAATTCTTGATACATTTGTTGATCTCTATTAAGATCTGAGGAACTTGCAATATTTGTAGCTATTAGCCTTTGGTTTCTCATTTGGGCAAGGATATTTCCTCTACGTCTACCTGATCTTTCTCTGCCCCTGCTCTATTAGAGTGTAACGCCCCAAAAATCTATTCTGAGACGTCACACGGTGCTTAGGACCACAAGTGATCCCAAACTAACCCTTCTAATGGCATACAACTAAGAAACTAATTAAATATGAATGAATGATGGATTTTACTGTGTGGAAACATAGAGAAATGCTAAAATCTATAAAAGACAATACTGATACCACTTTTACATTTTAATAAAGTTTGAAGAGAGGGACTGAAATTACAATACTAACTCTAACTGACATCTGTGAAGCCTCTACTATACTGACTATAAATAGTTGGAAAGCTACTCCAACTATCGCTAATCAATACATATGAATAAGAAAAGACATAATATAAATAAATCCAACTGAAGTCCCCAAAGTAGGAGGACTCATCATCTTGCTGGCTGGAATCTGCAACTGTCTGAGTCTGAATGTGTGTATTAGATCTTGTACCTACATTATGAGACAATGTAGCACATAGACATATATGTGGATCAGTACTTTGAGGATGTACTAATTATATGGGGGTGTATGCATTAAGTCAACAAATGCATTAAATGACTCACATAGATTGAATAAATCTGAAATCTAAATCTCATAAATCATGAATAATGAAACATATAGCATAAATCTTGTGAGTCATTATACTTAGTTCTAAAATCTGTATTCTCCTCTTATTCTCAAAACTTGTAAGCAAAAGGAATCTTAAAACAATAACTTTCAAAACTTATGCTTTGATCTTGAGGAGGATAGGACTTTAGGAACACAAGGACTTGGGAACTTTAGGACTATAAAACTTTGGAGACTTGGAGACTCTGGGAACTTGGGAAATCTTAAAACAATAGCTTTCAAAACATATAAATTCATCTTAAGGAAAATAAGGGACTTCTTTTGAAACTTAGGGATTATAGAACTTTAGGAGTTTCTTCTAACCAACATAAACCATGTGAGCTGACATGGAGTCTGACGCCTTACCCACATTTGGAAGAACTATTCTACGCTTGCCATCAGAGTAGAATCTTAACTTTAGTGATCACTATCTTAGCCCACTATGGGCAAATTCAGAAACCTATGGTGGCACGTAGTTCTAGGGTATGAGACCTTGGAATCATACCCAACTCGGTGCTAAATACTACTCCCATACTTATTGCTCAAAAATTTTAGAAAATCCACTTTAAAATAGCATAAGAGTTTATAATCAAGACAATTATGCTTATTTTCTTTAAATATCAAACTATGTGAATAATGTGGATTCCTTGTCTTAGCTTAGGATCAAAAGATCAATTTCTTTCTTGAAACTTGGTAAATAATCATCAAAGAGGCTTAAAAGCACAATCTATTTGAAATATCAAGACTAAATCTTAGGGCTTAAAGACCATGCTTCAAACTTTTGTTAAAACACCTAAAGGTTCATACTTGATAATGTAATTATTGATAAATCAACTCAAAATCTAGAAATTTCAGCAATAAGCATGAAAATATAATCATACTCATGTAATATCATAGCAAGACATCATACTCAATATGCTTCTTGAAAATACTTCAACAATATCAAAATAATGAAATCAAGAATCTCAATATCATGCTTAAACTCAATAGGGATAATCTAAAAAATCACATTACATGCATAAATATATGAAAATAGTCATGTAATTCAAAATTCAATCACTTGAAATCTCATAATCTTCAAACAATAAAAATTCATGAGAAATCACCTAAAATCATATAACTTTTGTAATTAAAATAGGTTTTGGGAACAAGGATGAAAGTTTTATCCTTGTTCAAACCCTACATACCTATCTTGATTCAATGGAAAAAGTTGAATTTTGAAGCCTTGAGAATGTTCTTGGAGGCTTTTCTTGAAGGTTCTTGAATTTTCTTGAAGAAGGGTTTGAACTTTGTTCTTGAGGATAGATCTTTAAAGGAACCCTAATTTTGATGCTATGCTTGAATGAAGTTATTTTCTTTTATTTGATTTAATTAGGTGTTAAAAAGGGTGGAAAAGGCCCAAAACTCCTTTTAAAAATGACTTAAAATCGTTAAACGGAGGTCCCCGACGGTTTGGGCGACGAACTGTCGCCCTGGGGACGGACCGTCCCTTCAACCCATTACTTTTTAGCCAGAAAAAAGGTTTAATACCTCAGTTCCAATTGTTTTGGTAACGTTCCATCATAGGCGCGATGGTCCGTCGGCCTTCTGTCACACTTTGGTAGTTCGGATAGCTCACTGTAAAACGGCCATAACTTTTTACTCCGATACCAGATTTTGGTGAAATTGGTATCATTGGAAAGATAATTCAATTATGTATCTGTTGGTGAGTTATGATCTCAAAAAATTATAGTATAAAAAAATATATGCTCATTTGAAGTTGACTATACCAAAATCCTTCTCAAGAATTCAATCGGTAAGGGGTGTTTTGATTCGCCTAATAGCTATGATATATTTGAGGCCTTAATACATATCAAAATTGATCATAAAACTACCAAATCACTAAAATTTATTTCTCATGATCTTCAAGCGTGGTTCTACTATCGGTTAGAATTCTCGGGGTTTTACATAGAAGAGGTTGAAGACTGAGATGCATTTTTGTATAACATAAAAGGCATTAGTTTAGATATTCTCTAGTAAGAAAGTTGGGAATACTATTATCAAATCCCTTTATATATTGAATTTCAAAATCAAATGGAGCTAGTAGGGCTTGCCATCTTGCAAACATTTGTTTGGAAACATCATGTTTACAATCTTTATTAAAGATGAATTTTGTTGCCTGGAAATCAGTTTTTACTAAAAAAAATTTATTGTATAAATTCCCTTGAAATTTTAAGACACATTTTACTATTGCAAGGATTTCCTTTGCAACAGTTGCATAATTCTTTTAGTTGTAATTCTATTTTCCTAAATAAAACTCGATAATATAAACCTGTTTATCTTGTGGAGGATATTGTTTCAAAATTCCTCCATAGCCAATATCAAAAGGATCTGTTTCAATTATTTTTTCCTAATTGAGATTAGCCAACGTAAGGCATGGCTGGTTATTAACCTTTGCCTTAATATTTCTCACAGCTTGGATATGACCCTCTATCCATGCATTTGTACTTTTCTTTAGTCTATCATGTACGATAGTTGTATCTTTAGCAAGCTTCTTTTCAAAAGGAGATATATAATTTAGAGTACCCAAAAATCTTTGTAATTGGGTTTCGTCAGTTATAATATCTGGAATTTAGTAGCAAATTCTATACTTATATTTATAGGGATTATTTTCCCCTGGTCAATATTATGACCCAGAAATCTCACCTTAGTATGAAAAAGGAACATCTTGGGTTTAGATATTACTAACCCATTTTATATGATGATTTTCATGAAAAGAACTAAATTTTTAAAGTGTATATCTATATTTTTTGAGAACACCAAAAGGTCATCAATATAAACAATTATGAAATTGTTGTAAGGCATGAAAATGTCATTCATAATGTTTTGAAATTCAAAGGGAGCATTTTTCAATCCAAAAGACTTTACATTCCATTCGAATTAACCCATAGGGACATTAAAAGTAGTTTTACATTTATCTGCTTCATCAATTTGGATTTTCCAATAACTAGATTTTAAATCAAACTTTAAAAATATTAATGCATCATATAATCTATCATATAAGTCCTTTTTATTGGGAAAGGGATACCTGATCCGTCTAAGGATTTTGTTGAGAGGCTTTTAATTTATTACCAGTCTTGGAACTCCTCTTCTTGCTCAGCATATTTATTAACATAAAAAGCGGTACATAACCATGGAGATTTAGAAGGTCTTATTATGCCCATATGTAAGAGAGAATCAATCTCCTTTTAAATAATTCCAAAGATTCAAAATTCATTTCACAAGGTCTTGCCTTAGTCGAAATATTATTCTCTCAAAAACAGTCTTTATATGAAAGACTAACCATATGCTTTTTTCTTTAACAAAAAGCATTTGGGTGATCTCCACAAATCTGTAAAGAAAACTGATTTTATAAAGATTAATTTTGGTAGGTCTAAAGTTATTACTAGACGACCTATTAAATGGGATGAAATTGATTTTCCCAAAGAATGAATTCTTGAGGCTGCAGCTCCTTCTCAGGATAATATTAATAGTGAAATTACAGATGTACAATAGACCACTGATGGTACTGTTAAAATTAGATTCTCTAATTCTATGCCTCTAATAAATAGAGCTAACAATCTGAGTGTTGCATCTAGATTAACTAGGTCAACATCTTCTTATATTTCTCCTGTTGACTATATTGTTAATTCTTAATCTAGAGCTTCTACTTCTCAATTAAGAGAAAGCACTAGATTTAATAATATTAGATTAGATAGAGACAATATTGCTAATCTTATTCCTGAACTTTCTAGCAATTCTTTTGAAAGGACTTAATTCCTCTTGCTCATTCAAGGGTGCCATATCTCTTTATTCTTTGTACTAGATAATGGCCGCTTTAATAGAGTCAGCAATTCCCTGGCCATGGATATGTCTATCAGTAATCTTTTGGTTGAGTTTGTTCCAGAATTTTGTATAAAAAATCCTTTCCAAACATTGGAAGTTATTGAGATTAGGTTTTACCTCCATGGACCACTTTATAATCAATAGGATGAAAACTCAATAAAGAAATACATTGTAGATATTTCTTTAAAATATATATTGTCTTTTTCCAATTTGAGAAGCATTGGAGATACATCTACCCAATTAGTGTATAAACTTTTAAAATATTCTGGTAAAATTTTTGTCGAAGGACCACAATAGATCCACCATTGTGCAAACCAATTTGGAATGCGTTGTTTAAAAACATTTCAACAAATTCTTATAAACCATGAATGTTTCCTATTACGATTTTAATATTGATAATATCAAGAAGGAAATATCCCTCATACAAAATCATAATATGACTTTGGATAAAAGGTTTTCTACTTTAGAAAGGCAGGACCTAATCACAAATGAGGTAGATCAAAATCCTACCCCACACAAAGACGGATTTATTCAGACTGTGGAAGCTGCAATCCAGTAGATATTTTATGCTAAGGTAACTCTTTCAATTGATTATAATTATAAAAAGGAGTTTACAACCCTCATTGATAGTTGGGCAGATTGCAATTGTATACAAGAAGGCTTAATTCCTTTAAAATATATTATGAAAACCACTCATGTTTTAAGAAATGCTAGTGGTCATAGAATGGGAGTTGAATATAAAATTTCCAAGGCCTATATTTTTCAAGACAAATCATGCATGCCAGAAACTTTCATACTTTTAAAAGATATCAGCGATGAAATTATTCTGAAAAAACCATGGTTTGTTCATATATCCCATTACTTGGTCAGATGGAAAAGGTGTTACTAGCACTTTTGATAATAAAGAAATGAAATTTGAATGGGGTTCACCACCCTATACTAGATTTATAAATCTAATAAAGGAAAAAATACATTCCAAAAAAAGACAAGTTAATTTTTTGAAAAATGAAATTTGTAGTTTGATAATCTATGAGTCTATGTCTTGCGGCCTTAATATCATTGGGTGATTTAATTCCATATTATACCAATATACTAGTATGATATAGTTCAACACTAAGTGTTTAGCCTATCATTTAGGCTAATTTAGAGTAAAGAAAATAAAATAAATAATAGAAAATTAAATTACCTTTAGGATGTAAGGACAGGACCAGTACTTGGAAATTTTTAAAAAAAATTATTAAGAGAGTAATATGATTACAGAGAGAGTAGGTTGGTTTCTGAAAACCTATTTTCTAACTATGAAAGTGAGATTCTTCGATAGAGGATACTCAATGCAAAATGACAAAACCAAATTGGTCTTACTATTACAAGTTGGCCTTTACTATTAAAAAAGTGACCTTTACTATTCCTTCTTTATAAAAGCTAAACTTTTTAAAAGTCCTCCGTCCATATGATGTTGTCCCCAATAATACATTTTGTGGGGTCTTGTAAATTATTTCATATTTTTCCCTTTCCGTTGTTGTTCACTAACTTGGAAGATTCTTCTAATGTGTCCTTGAATTTTTTAGGTATTCATCTAGGTCGAGTTCATCATTACTCTGGATGCTCTGGGATTCCCCTGCTAGACAGTCCTGTTCATTTAAAAGCTCCTTGTATTAAACCAATATGCATGAATCTATAAGATTCTCTGTAGGGAGCGAAATAATTTTCAGATAATAATCTAAAGGTAGCAGGATCATTATCAATAGTAATAGTCTCTTCAGTTGTTTTAACAATTTGTTTGAGACCCAATTTTTCAAAAGTTCCCATATGATATATTAATTTGGTTGGACATTAGGAATTGTGGTTTTCACAAAAAACTTTAAAGGTATTAAGCTTTCTTGTATACAATTAAAATGTGCCCTACTATCAATGAGGGTTGTAAACTCCTTTTAAAAATTATAATCAATTAAAATATTTACCTTAGAATAAAATTTCTGTTGTATTACAGCTTCCACAGTTTGAAGAAATCCTTCTTCGAGTAGGGTTGGATTCTAGGTAAGATTCCGTTCAACCTCATTTGTGATTAGGTCTTGCATTTCTAAAGGGGAACCCTTTTATCCAAAGTAATATTATGAATTTTTAGGAGGGATATTTCCTTTTTAAGATTATCAATCTCTTCTTTCAGGTCTTAGGTTGGTGTCGGGACCTTAACCGCCCTCTATCTTTTGTTGAGAAGTCTTTGGACTTCTGTTATGGTATAAGGACCTTTTTGGGAGGGAATTTCCTATAGTTCCTTAGGCGAACTTGTAAAGGGTTGTCAATTCTCATTTCCCAGTAATTGAGATCTTAATGCAAGATCTTTTACAATTTCTAAGAGGGCTGCCAACTTGGCTTTTTTTAAGACATTAATTTCCAAATCTTGGAATTGATAATAGATATTATAGAATACATCATCCTCTTCCTTGTTATTAAAAGGTTGTCCTTATTGACATGGTAAACTTTAGTCATCTGAAGATATATAATCTTCGTTGTGAACAACTTTGAGGTCTTTTTCTGTAAATGATTATTCTTCCTCTGCATCACTTTGGCCTGGGCTAGAATTTTCTAGAGAAGAATTAAGCAATATTTTGAATAAATATTCTTTTATTTCCTCATCTATCTTGAGGCTCTTTACTTTTTCTTTGACTTTGCAGTCTTTAGCAAAGTGGCCTACTCTACTATATCTGTAACAAACATTTGATTTTTTGGATTTGATAAAATCCTTTTTGGCTTTATAATCATTTTTCCTTCTATATTTTTTCTCTATTTTCTCAGTCTTCCTATTGTCACAGACTTTTTTCTTCTTATACCTATAAGTCTCTCTAGAACTCTTGGGGATACCAATAGCAAATTGTTCACAAAATTCCCCTAGTTTTTGTCTTTTATTTAGACGACATCTCTTAATTTGTTGATTTAACCTTGTTTCATTACATAAGGATAGACCTTATTGAGTACATATACTAATTAACTTTCCATAAGTATACTCATCATAGTTTATACTTAAGGGAGGTCCTCTGAGAACCTTTCGAAATCTCTCAACAAATAACATTTGAAGACCATTTATGAATTTGGATTTCCAGTGAGAGTTGTTACTCTATTGTAATTCCATGACTCTTGACAAGAATATATCTTAGTACCATCTAAAAGATGTAAGAGTTTTACATCACAGATTTTGAAGCATAGTCCTGATAGTCTCACTATTATCAGACCATCTTCCTGAAAAATGTTCCATAATATAATGAACTAAGGTATAAACAAAATTGAGAACAGGTTCGCCTTGTTCTATCTTTACTGCTTGCAAAACTTTTGCACGCTAGTCTAAAGTGAGAAAATTATCTCACCAACCTAGCTGACCAGTAGATCCTGCAGTAATCATTTCTGCAATAATGTTATCATTATTCTTTTCAACCTTGCTAATTGCATTGTACATCAAAATTCGATGTACCACTATAGAAATTTGCCTTCAGTAAAACCATCTATGTTCTATTCATAGATTTCTTTAACATAGAAACTATTAGGAATCATATCATGTTCGTTTAACAGAACATCTTTGGGTGTTGGTCTTGGATAGTAATACATCTTTTGGACCGATTTTCTTGCATATTTCTCTGAGATTTTATTAATCTCACTCGAACCTGTTTCATTGTCCTCGATTCTGTTATCACTGTGAATAGGATTAATTTTTAATACACTAAATTTTTCTACTAACAATTTTTCTATATTATCTAAGTTACTGCCGAGCTTAAAGTCCCTAATATTAGGGGAGGCTGGATACTTGTAGTAGAAATAAAAACTTGATCCTTTTTCTTTGTATTACTAAGCTCTAAAATCTTTGATTCAGATAAAATATTATCAATTCTATCATGTATGGAAATAATTAGTACACCCAATTTGCTCATATAATTATTAACATAATTTTGTTATTTCAACATAATGTTAACATGTTAAGCAGTAATAAGAGTTGTATCATTCTCAAGCAATTTAGCAAATGCAGTAAAATATACTACCTTATTATCTTTTTCAATTTGAAAATATTGTTGAGGAGGAAAGACTAATGTGGTGATCTCACCAGTAGTCAATTTGTAGTTTTTTGTTAACATGGAGATATAACTATCCACATATTTGGCCATAAACCGAGGAACAAAAGCAATAATTTTATTATGGACAAAAATATCTTTATAAAATTCTTCTTGAAAGAAATTCTTTTCTTCTTTATTAAAGATTTGAAAAAACCATTTTCTAAAAAGTTCCCATCTTGGTTTAAAGAACTCATCTAAGATTCTTTTATTGTCGGTGATTCCAAACTAAAATCAATTTTGTTTTGATTCACTTTAAACCTGTGGGAAAATCTATTTCAAATCCAGATGGATCTATATCAGGAATAAAATTAGCAATATTATCTCTATCTATTCTAATATTATTAAATCTGGTGCTTTTTCTTATTTGAGAAGATGAAGCTCTAGATGGAGAATTAACAATATAATCAACACGAGAAACTGATATTGTCAGCTCTATTTATTAGAGGCATAGGATCAGATAATCGGATTTTAATAGTACTGTATGTGGTATGTTCTACCTCTGTAATTTCACTATTAATATTATCCTAAGGAGAAGTTGCATCCTCAAGAATCCATTCTTTGGGAAAATTAATTTCATCCCATTTAATAGGTCGTCTAGTAATAACTTTGGAACCTACCAAAATCAGTCTCTATAAGAATAGTCTCATACTTAAATTGTATTGTAGATCAACATTCGATGTACCACTGTAGAAATTTGTCTTTCAGTAAAACCATTTATGTCCCATTCATAGATTTCTTTTCCACTGAAACTTTTAGGAATAATCATATCTTGTTCCTCTATCAGAACAACTTGGGGTGTTGGTCAAGGATAGTAATATATCCTTTGGATCGATTTTCTCACAGATTTCCCTAAGATTTTATTAATATCGCTAGGAACTGTTTCATTGTCCTCGATTCTGTTTTCACTGTGAATAGGATTAATTTTTAATCCACCAAATTTTTTTCTAACAATTTTTCTATATTATCTAAGTCGCTGCCTAGCTTAAAGTCCCTAATATCAGGGGGAGGCTGGATACTAGTAGTATTAATAACAATTTGATCCTTTTTCTTAGTATTATAAGCTCTAAAATCATTAATTCAGATAAAATCTTATCAATTCTATCGTGTATGGAAATAATTCGTTCACCCAATATGCTCATATAAATATTATCATAATTCTGTTGTTTCAACATAATATTAATATGTTGAGCAGTATCATTCTCAAGCAATTTACCAAATGCATTAAAATATACTACCTTATTATCTTTTTCAATTTGGAAAGATTGTTAAGGACGAAATACTAATGAGGTGATTTGACCAGTAGTCAATTTGTAGATGCAACACTCAGATTGTCAGCTCTATTTATTAAAGGCATACGATTAGAGAATCTGATTTTAACAGCACCATCAACGGTATGTTCAACCTTTGTAATTTCACTATTAATATTATCCTTAGGAGGAGCTACATCCTCAAGAATTCATTCTTTGGGAAAATCAATTTCATCCCATTTAATAGGTCGTCTAGTAATAACTTTGGACCTACCAAAATTAGACTCTATAAGAATAGTTTCATTCTTAAATTCTATCATACACATGGGATTTAAAGTATTAAGAGGTTTATAGTAAATTTTATAACAAATACATATAACCTCAGTACCTGGCATATAATTATAACCATACAATTTTACACTCAATACTAAAGAATTTAAAGAATTCTCATCGTTCAGAGATATCTGCAAATTAGGATAAGCATTAAAATAAATAGGGACATAAGTCAAGCTTGTTTGAACAGTCCCTATAAGAAACTTTTTCTAATTTTGGTTTCTACCATCTCGTAAAGCTGCTATAAAACTTTTAGGTAGACCTCTTAAAGTTAATGGCTTAAAAGCAACTTGTATTAAACCAATATGCATAAATCTATAAGATTCTCTGTAGGGAGCCAAATTATTTTCAAATAATAATCTGAAGATAACATGATCATTATCAACAGGAAGAGTGTCTTCAGTTGTTTTAACAATTTATTTGAGACCAAATTTTTCAAAAGTTTTCATTTGATATATCAATTTGGGTTGGACTTTAGGAATTGTCCATTTATTAAGTAGATTCAATTGTTGTGGAATATTATATTCTTTTTTTCTGTTGTTTTTAATAGTAGTTTGCTTTCTCATGTTATTTATGAAAAAGATGTGTTGAACATATAACGCCTGTTACTACTAATACTCCATGGCTCTTATACCAAGTAAGGACCGGATCGCTTTAATGATATTTCAGAAACATTTACAAGTAAATAATAAACTCATAGTTATAGCTTTAATTCAAAACGGGTCCAAAACACAGCCTTAAACTCCTCTCTTGGCTTCAACAAGCCTTTCAACTGGACCTCCGGCATAAATCCTGAATCATAGCTATTACTGTGAGTCTATGTCTTGCGACCTTAATATCATTGGGTAATTTGATTCTTATTTATGTAATCCATTCCATATTATACCAGTAGCCTAATATGTTATAGTTCAACACTGATTCTTTAGCCTATCATTTAGGCTAATTCAGGGTAAAGAAAATAAAATAAATAATAGAAAATTAAATTACCTTAAGATGTAAGGACCGGACCATTACTTGGAAATTTTTAAAAACTTATATTAATAGAGTAATATGCTTTTAAAAGTTTATACACTAATTGGGTAGAAGTATCTCCAATGCTTCTCAAATTGGGAAAAGATAATATGTATTTTAAAGGAATATCTACAATGTATTTCTTTATTGAGTTTTTCATCCCATGAATTATGATGCGATCCATGGAGGTATAACCTAATCTCGATAACTTTCAATGTAGAAGTATCTCCAATGCTTCTCAAATTGGGAAAAAATAATATTTATTACTCTTTTTCTTTGAGAGTTCTTAGTGCCCACTCATCTGGAGTAAAAGTTTTCTTGATAATAATTTTGAAAAAACTATAATCTTTTCCTATATTAGTAGTTGTATAAAAGTGCTGAATTTTAGTTGACCCAGTCTAAGATAATATAGTCTCAAATGCATCCAGTATTTGTATACAATAGTGGCATAGGATGTATTATCCAAATATCATTGTTGCTGCCATGGATCATCTCTTCATTTGAGATCAATTTGTTCTAAGATAGTATGACTTCATCATCTTTTACAATTTCTAAAAGGGCTGCCAACTTGTTATATTATGTTATGTTATGTTATATTATGTTATGTTAAGATATGGATTTACTAAATAAATGGACTATTCCAAAAGCTGAATTAAAAACCATATATGAATACGGATTTTTTGATAAAATAAAACATAAAGAAATTATTAAAACAATTGAACAATCCCTTGCTTTAAATGCTGATGAACAGACTATTTAACTCCTAAAGAAGCATGATATTGATATTTTTAAACTTAATTATAATTATATGCATATTGGCCTAGTACAAATTGCCTTTCGACCTTTAACACTAAAAGGTCTCCCTGAAACATTTTTAGCTGCTTTGCGTGATGCTAGAAATTTAAATTTTAGAAAATCCTTAATGGGATCTATTCAATCTACTCTTGCCTATGGTCCTGTATATTTTAATACTCAACCAAATTTACAATTATCCCTGACTGATGTAAATATTCTTCATACTTTAACCTTAAATGTGAAAACTCATGGATATGATTATGCCCCTGGATCTGAACTTATAGGATTATCTTACCGCATATACTATCATTTATTATCAACCTTATATCCTCGATGTAAATTAATAGATGATAATTCTGATTGCACTATGCTTATTGAAACTAATTTTATAAAATCCAGGGTTACTACCTGAAGACCTATTCGATGGGATGAAATTGACTTTCCCAAAACATGGATTTTAAACTCAGTCACTTCTCCAAAACAATTGGCGGAGGACGTGACTAATTCAGAGTTAACTCAAGTAACTCAAAATTCAGATGGACGAATCTGTCTACAATTCGATAATAATCCCCCAGTTTATAGAAATTCTTTTTCATTACTAAGAAGATTTCCTTCAATACATCATATTTCTCCTATCGAACCTACTGAACCTAATTATGGTCCATCTAGGAATCGAGCGGCATCCTTGCATACTATTAATTCTGCAGATTCGCATGTTACACCTAAAGGTGTAGAAAAGATAAAAATCAACTCAAAAACAAATATAGTACAAGATTTTGATAATGAAAATCCTACCCTATCTGAGATGGATTTTGATATCAATTCTGTTTAACTATGATGACACAACTTATTGATTTTAGTCCTGGTTCTCAGGCAAGAAAATTTATTTAGAAAAAAAAAATTTTGAAACATGGAAAACCTTTAGGACATGGTTTTTTGAACTTATAATCCTGATGAATTACGAAATATTTCTGAAGAATTCTATGAAATATGTGTCTTACATAATAAAATCATTTTTTTGTACCATGGTTCATGCCTGCATATTTGCCGTCATATATCAAAATAATTGAAATATCTTATCAAAATTCTGATGGTACAATTACTCAAGCACTTTATCCTCCTCAGTCTTCCTTTATATTAGCCAATAATACAGGAATGACTTTTTCTGCTTTCCAAAAATTTGTCAGTGAAGATGTTGGAAAAATTACTGATTCTGAAATAAATAACCTTATCGCCCAAAATAATTATTTGAGTCTTTATGTTAAGGTTTTAGAAGAACATATTTCCTCTCTTGATAAAAAACTTGACAAATTAATTGAGTTAGTTAACAAACTTAGAACCCAGATGAATTCCTCTGACATTCCTTCTACTTCCAAAAACAAAGACGAAGAGAGCTATATTTTATCTAAACCTTGTATCCAAAGACCTCCTAAAATAGAAGGATTTGAAAAGGTTTCACAATTAGACCAATTAGAAAAACTCTTACACAAAAAAATCTCTCATTTAAACATTCAACCTCTTAATATTTCTGATGATTTTGTACAAAATCTCCAGTCTAATTTTGCTGATAATATCGAATCTACTCAAAATACTGGAGATGTAATCTCTTCTGAGCTAAATAAGCTAAAAGATATGATTAAAAAACAATCGGGAAAAAATTACGCTGATATTCCCCGTATGTCTACTGCTTATTATCCACGTCCAACTCCTCAAGATATTCTAATAGAGGAAAGAGATTGGAATCAAACAAATACTTCTTATAGTGGAGAAGCTATTTATGAATGGAATATTAACGGATTATCTGATCGACAAATCTCTATTCTTATCCATCGGATGTCCATGTATGCTACTATTGCCACAGCCACTGCTTCGCCAGAGAATCGAGCCAATCGTATTGACCCAACAATTTGTAAAATGATTGTTACGAGATTTACTGGCCAACTTTGAGGCTGGTGGGATAATTTCCTAGACGACGATAAATGCGAGGCTATTTTTAATGCCACCAATGCTAAACCTGGAAAAGATAATTTAGGTCAACCACTTCGGGCAGGACGATCAGATATTGTCTATACCCTTATGCTTACAATTATTGAACATTTTGGAGGAAGATTTACCAACCAGCATGAAAACATTAGAACTCTTCTTAATGGTTTAAAATGCAAACACTTAGGAGAATTTAGATGGTATAAAGACACCTTTCTTAGTAGGGTTATGGATTTACCCGAAAGTAAGTATGACCATTGGAAAGCTAAATTAATTGATGGTCTTCCACCTTTATTTGTTGAAAGAGTTAGAAAATCACTTAGAGGATCTTATGGCAAAGTCCAGTATTTAGAAAAATCTTATGGTCAGCTTATTGTAGCTTGTACTCAAGAAGGCTTAGCCCTTTGCAACGAGTTAAAATTAGCCAGACAAATTAAGCTCGACAAACTCAGAGAAAAATCCCAATTAGGAGACTTTTGTGAACAATTTGGTATGGATAAACCTTTAGCACGAAAAACCCAAAGATATTCCAAGCCTAATAAATCCTATAGAAATAAACGTTCTAGGCATAGAACCAAAGAAGAACGTGAAACTAGAAAATCCTTCCGTAAGTCTACTAGATTCATGAAAAATAGATCAAAAAGAGAGTTGGCAAAAATTAAGTGCTATAAGTGCAACCAGTATGGTCATATAGCTCCAAACTGCAAATTACAAAAACTCAAGTCGTTAGGACTTTCTGAAGAAGTTCATGACCAAGTTTATAATTTGTTATATACCTCTGATTCCGAATCTGATTCTACATCTGAAAATGATTTTGAATTACCTAATTCTGATAGTGAACTCAATCAGGTTGATAAATGTAATGATTGTGATAATGATATTTGTAATTGTGATGAAATAATGTATAAACTTCTAGCGCAATTCGAAGATCTTGATTTAAATGTTCAAACTCTTACTGTTGATAATGTCCTTGAATTACTAAAAGAAGTTAATGATGAAAAACTTCATGAAAAGATCATCAATTTTGCTACTCCAAAAACTTCTACTAATACTAGTATTTCTAAAGATAACTCTTATGATAATTATCACATGTCTTATTCCTTAGCCGAAGTTAGTCGACGTCTTACGTTGAGTCAAACTCCAGGTAGAGATACTACCCTTAATGATTTAAAAATCGAAGTTGAACAATTAAAAAAAGAAATTGTCTCCTTGAAACAAAATCAGATGATTTTCGATCATAGAATTTTGAAAATTGAAGAAAACATTATTGATATCCCTGAAACTTCTATTAGTTCAAAAGAAAAAGAAAAGGATTTGGAATACTCTGAAAATTCTGAAATTGATAAACTTAGTCCAACAGAAGATTTAAAAAGGGATTGTTTCTTGGGGATGATGCAAATAGTTACTGCTCATAAATAGTATATAAATTGCACTATTCTGATAAATAAGGAATTTTTTATCACTAATATTGCTATGATTGATAGTGGTGCTGATGTTAGTTGTATTCAAGAAGGACTAATTCCAACCAGATATTTTGAGAAAACTACTCGCATAGTCAAGTCTGCATCTGGTCATACTCTTGATATCAACTATAAATTACCAAATACTCATATATGTCGAGATAAAGTCTGCATTCCACATTTCTTCTTTTTAGTAAAAAATTAGTTATATCCTCCTATTATTTTAGGAACACCTTTTATAAATGCTATTTATCCTTATACACATATTGATGTAAATGGTTTTAAGGCTACTTATAAAAATAAACAAATCTCTTATCCTTTTGTTACTAATCCTGTAACAAGGGATATAAATGCCCTTATCAGTATGAAACAAAAGCAAATTAATTTTTTACAATTAGAACTAATGAGTATTAATATTTTTGATACTTTAAAATCAGTCAAAGTCAAAGAAAAAATAAAAATAATTTCTAATCAATTAATTCTTGATATTTGTGTTGATCATCCAAATGCTTTCTGGAACCAAAAGAAGCATATTGTTTCTCTTCCTTATGAAAATGACTTCAGTGAAGAAAAAATTCCAACAAAATCTCGATCCTGTCAAATGAATACAGAGTTAGTAGAATTCTGTAAGACAGAAATTGATAGTCTTCTGCAAAAGGGTCTTATAAAACCTTCAAAATCCCCTTAGTCTTGTACTGCTTTTTATGTTAATAATACTGCTGAAAAAGAATGAGGAGTACCTCCATTAGTTATAAACTATAAACCTCTGAATAAAGTTTTAAAATGGATTTGATATCCTATACCAAACAAAAAAGACTTACTTTCCAGATTATATGATGCTAATATATTTTCTAAATTTCATTTAAAATCTGTTTATTGGCAAATTCAAATTGATAAAGAGCATACTTATAGAACTTCTTTTAATATCCCTTTTGGACAATATGAATGGAATGTTATGCCATTTGGTTTAAAAAATGCTCCTTCTGAATTTCAAAAAATTATGAATGACATTTTTAATCCCTATATGGACTTTATCATTGTCTATATTGATGATATTTTAGTATTCTCAAAAACCCTTTAATCTCATTTTAAATATTTGCATACGTTTAAACAAATAATTATTCAAAATGGCTTAGTCATCTCCAAATCAAAGATAAGTTTATTTCAGACAAATATTAGATTTTTAGGACATAATATTTCTCAAGGCTCTATTGAGTCTATACAACGAGTTCTAGAATTTGCTAAAAAATTCCCTGATATTATTACTGATAAAAAACAACTCCAAAGGTTCCTCGGTAGTCTTAACTATATTTCGCCTTTTTATGAAAATCTGTCTAGAGATTTAGCTCCTTTATATGATAGATTAAAAAAGGATCACAAAACTCCTTGGACTCAAATCCACACTGATTTAGTAAAATTAATTAAGAACCGAGTTCAAACTCTTCCTTGTACATCTCTTGCAAACCCTAACTGGTTGAAAACCGTTGAAACTGATGCTTCTAATATTGGTTATGGCGGAATACTTAAACAAGTTAATCCCCATACAAAACGGAATGTTTGATTCGATTTTATTCTGGTAAATGGACTGAAAGTCAGAAAAAATACGCCACAGTAGCCCATGAAATGTTAACTATTGTGAAATGTGTTTTAAAATTCCAAGATGATTTGTATAATCAAAAATTTATAATTAGAACTGATGCACAATCTGTTAAATTTATGTTTAACAAAGACTTTAAACATGATGCCTCTAAATTAATATTTGCACGATGGCAAGCTCAGTTAGCCCCTTTTGATTATGAAATACAATATAAAAAGGGTAGTGAAAATTCTTTGCCTGATTTTCTATCTCGCGAATATCTAACATGAATTTTTACACATACTTCCTCTTTGAGAAAACTATAATTACTTTTATCAAATACATTCCTTTAAACAAATATATTCATTTTCTTATCTTAGAAACTCTAATTCATAACCTAATAGAAGAAGATTTATTCCTTAATCACAGCGAATTCCTTGAAAATGAAATTTATTGGTTTGATATTGACTTAAGTGATTAATGTTTACAGATATAATGAAGTTCTTTCTACACTTTTTCTCTGAAAAGTTCTTAATTACCTTTATAAAAGTAGTTCCTCTAAATATGGATTTACACATGCTCATACTTCGGAAAGTCAATGATGATCTTATCACAAAGGACACACTTTATGAAAATCTCTCTGAATATATGTCATGGTATGCTGATCAAATTCCTGATTATTGATGCAATATGGATCCTCTTTGGCAAATAGCCAAAGGAAGAGGACAGGGTGGAAGGAGTCAAAACTCTTCATATCAAGGAGGATGAACAAACCCTTCATATTTTGATCGAAGAAATTCTGCATATAGCTCTGCAAGTTCTAATTTTCCTATATTACAACAAGGAAATAGAACTTTAATTAATTCAAAAATTCCTTGAGATGAATCATCATCATCCAAAACTCTGAATATTGGTTCTTCTATACATTTAGAAGATATTCCTGAAAATCATCCGTTATACAAACAACTGCAATCTTATCTATCGGATCAACAAAAAATTGTAGATTCTTTTGCGTCCATAATTCAAGAAAATTCTGAAGATAAGCCTTCATATGAAAAATTCGATGCTAGAGAACTTATATTATATATTGAAAATCAGTATATTCCTGGACAAAAAAATTCTGAAGAAGCATGGCGAATACTAAAAAATTATCTTACTGCCAACGTATATTTTACTGGTGAATCATATAAAACTCGGACTTATTATGAACACATTTTAGTGCAAATGTTCAGTGCAACCTTTGATCACAGCCCCCTCAGAGAAACTACCCCTGGAGTACATGGATACTCCAAAATGGTAATTAAAAAACTTATTCCTATTGAAGAATGAGGTATTTCGTCAATGACTCAACGATCTATGCCAATGGGGCTAATGGGACAAACACTTGCCAATTTCACCTACTGAGATTATATTAAAGCCTTTTCTCAGGTATTATATTATAATAATTATAAGCACAAACACACTTGGTTTATAAAAATTTGTGCTAAAGTATTTGTAAAGCCTATTCCAAATTGGTTTATTCAATGGTCGACTCAACATGGACCTACATTCAAAATATTACCTCTAGAATATTCTTCTCTGTACTATTCATGGAAAAAATCTTTCCCTTTCTTAACAGAATTATATCTTTCAGATCATATTTGTAAAATCGATACTATTGATCAGATGTACTTCTACATAGAATTCTCTATCCCTTGGATCCATCGATGGTCCGTATAAATAGGCTATGACACTCAACAAATTCCTACCTTATACCACATATTCTATTGTAATTTCTGGGACAAATTGCTTCGAAAAGATCCCGAGACTAAACTCACCTATGGTCATGATCAAAGGGAGGAAATAATTAAGAAAATTGCTGAATATGAAAAAACTCCCAAAAAATCCATTTTGGTTGAAGAAAAAAGTTTTAACTATGTGTCTAGAAGAATTTCTGCACATGACAGGAATAAAATGCAAATGATAGAAGAATATTTATCAGAAGTCCGAGATAAATTACTTCAAACTGTTGAGCAAAATTCAGACATCTCAATGAATAGCACCGATGCAAATACTGAAGATATTACCCATTCCCAACCTCTAAAAATTCTGATAGAAGAGGAAGAAATTGAAAAGGGTGAAGCATTCATCAAGAAATGGAAAGGAAAAGACAAGACATGACTGACAAGACATGACTATTTGAAAAAAAAACCCCTCTAATCTCTCCTTTTTGTAATAGTAAAATCACTATGCACAGGGACCCATCCATTACTGTGCAAGATTCCCTCTTTTATTATTTATAGACGCCTCATTCTTATGAAAAGGCAGGAGTTAAGAAGTTCTCTCCTTTTTTTTTCTAAAAGCTCTCCCTCTCTCTCTATCTCTCTTTGTAATATATTTAAGAATTAAATAAAGAAGAGGCTACTGTTTACTACTATTTTAGTCTGGTTCCCGGCTAATCAGGTACATATTTCTTTCTTACTTGTGTGCATTTAATTAAACTTCTACCCTAACCTGGCCATGACTATGTCCGGCTGAAAGGTTTCTTATATCTATGTTGAAGATCTAACTTCGCTGACATGTTAACTATGAAAGCTCTAGACTCTATCAAAATATAAAAGAATCTTTCTAATTTATTGACTTGGTTCCAAAATGGAGGTACAGTCGAGTTCAACACACTTATGTTAGGCTTGTCTTTGTGACTTCGTCTAGTAAGTTGTACCTCTCTAGCCCATCGTGCTATTAAGAAAAGGGCGAATTCTGCACAATTAGAACTTCTAGACACATAGGTTTAACATAAGGGTATTAAATCTCTGACAAGCCCCATGTTTGGGTAAAAGAGAAAAGAGCCCATACAGTCATTAAACTATTTAAGATTCTTTTCTATTTTGGTTGGTGCTTTGGTTCGGTCTTCCAACTTTTGCTTAATCCGATATTATTATATGGTCTGGTAGGCTGAGAGGCATACCCCAGCCTAAGAGATCCTGTTAATGGTATCAAAAGGGTGAATTCTGCACAATTAGAACTTCTAGACACATAGGTTTAACATAAGTGTATTGAACTCGACTGTACCTCCATTTTGGAACCAAGTCAAGAAACTATTTAAGAATCTTTTCTATTTCGGTTGGTGCTTTGGTTCGGTCTTCCGACTTTGGCTTAATCCGATATTATTATATGGTCTGGTAGGTTGAGAGGCATACCCCAGCCTAAGAGATCCTGTTAATGGTATCAAAGCCTGTGAATTTTCATAGTAAATATGTTAAGTGGGGTGAAGAATTTGAGCATAGATATAAGGCTTTTATAATTATGGATATGGGAGAAGTTAGTACTAAAAGTACAAAACTCGAAGAGGTAGATTTATCTCAAGATATGTATTTACTAAATAAATGGACTATTCCAAAAGTTGAATTAAAAACCATATATGAATACGGATTTTTTGATAAAATAAAACATAAACAAATTATTAAAACAACTGAACAATCCCTTGCTTTAAATGCTGATGAATAGTCTATTCAACTCCAAAATAAGCATGATATTGATATTTTTAAATGTAATTATAATTATATGCATATTGGCCTAGTACAAATTGCCTTTCGACCTTTAACACTAAAAGGTCTACCTGAAACATTTTTAGCTACTTTGCGTAATGCTAGAAATTTAAATTTTAGAAAATCATTAACAGGATCTCTTAGGCTGGGGTATGCCTCTAAGCCTACCAGACCATATAATAATATCGAATTAAGCCAAAGTCGAAAGACCGAACCAAAGCACCAACCAAAATAGAAAAGAATCTTAAGTAGCTTAATGACTGTATGGGCTCTTTGCTCTTTTCCGAAAGTAAGTATGACCATTGGAAAGCTAAATTCATTGATGGTATTCCACCTTTATTTGCTGAAAGAGTTAGGAAGTCACTTAAGTCAATATCAAACCAATAAATTTCATTTTCAAGGAATTCGTTGTGATTAAGGAATAAATCTTCTTCTATTAGGTTATGAATTAGAGTTTCTAAGATAAGAAAATGAATATCTTTGTTTAAAGGAATGCATTTGATAATAGTAATTATAGTTTTCTCAGAGCGGAAGTATGTGTAAAAATTCATGTTAGATATTCGCGAGATAGAAAATCAGGCAAAGAATTTTCACTACCCTTTTTATATTGTATTTCATAATCAAAAGGGGCTAACTGAGCTTGCCATCGTGCAAATATTAATTTAGAGGCATCATGTTTAAAGTCTTTGTTATACATAAATTTAACGGATTGGGCATCAGTTCTAATTATAAATTTTTGATTATACAAATTATCTTGGAATTTTAAAACACATTTCACAATAGTTAACATTTCATGAGCTACTGTGGCGTATTTTTTCTGACTTTCAGTCCATTTACAAGAGTAAAATCGAATCAAACATTCTGTTTTTGTATGGAGATTAACTTGTTTAAGTATTCCGCCATACCCAATATTAGAAGCATCAGTTTCAACGATTTTCAAACAGTTAGGGTTTGCAAAAGATATATAAGGAAGAGTTTGAACTCGGTTCTTAATTAATTTTACTAAATCAGTGTGGATTTGAGTCCAAGGAGTTTTGTGATCCTTTTTTAATCTATCATATAAAGGAACTAAATCTCTAGACAAATTTTCATAAAAAGGCGAAATATAGTTAAGACTACCGAGGAACCTTTGGAGTTGTATTTTATCAGTAATAATATCAGGGAATTTTTTAGCAAATTTTAGAACTCATTGTATAGGCTCAATAGAGCCTTGAGAAATATTATGTCCTAAAAATCTAATATTTGTCTGAAATAAACTTATCTTTGGTTTGGAGATGACTAAGCCATTTTGAATAATTATTTGTTTAAGCGTATGCAAATGTTTAAAATGAGATTCAAGGGTTTTTGAGAATACTAAAATATCATCAATATAGACAATGATAAAGTCCATATAGGGATTAAAAATGTCATTCATAATTTTTTGAAATTCTGAATTAGGTAATTCAAAATCATTTTCAGATGTAGAATCAGATTAGGAATCAGAGGTATATAACAAATTATAAACTTGGTCATGAACTTCTTCAGAAAGTCCTAGGAACTTGAGTTTTTGTAATTTGCAGTTTGGAGCTATATGACCATACTGGTTGCACTTATACCACTTAATTTTTGCCAACTCTCTTTTTGATCTATTTTTCGTGAATCTAGTAGACTTACGGAAGGATTTTCTAGTTTCACGTTCTTCTTTGGTTCTATGCCTAGAACGTTTATTTCTATAGGATTTATTAGGCTTGGAATATCTTCGGGTTTTTCGTGCTAAAGGTTTATCCATACCAAATTGTTCACAAAAGTCTCTTAATTGGGATTTTTCTTTGATTTTGTCGAGCTTAATTTGTCTGGCTAATTTTAACTCGTTGCAAAGGGCTAAGCCTTCTTGAGTACAAGCCCATAAGTTTTTTTTGAATACTGGACTTCGCCATAAGATCCTCTAAGTGATTTTCTAACTCTTTCAGCAAATAAAGGTGGAAGACCATCAATGAATTTAGCTTTCCAATGGTCATACTTACTTTTGGGTAAATCCATAACCCTACTAAGAAAGGTGTCTTTATACCATCTAAATTCTCCTAAGTGTTTGCATTTTAAACCATTAAGAAGAGTTCTAATGTTTTCATACTGATTGGTAAATCTTCCTCCAAAATGTTCAATAATTATAAGCATAAGGGTATAGACAGCATCTGATCGTCCTGCCCGAAGTGGTTGACCTAAATTATCTTTTCCAGGTTTATCATTGGTGGCATTAAAAATAGCCTCGCGTTTATCATCGTCCAGGAAATTATCTCACCAGCCTCGAAGTTGGCCAGTAAATCCCGCAATAATTATTTTACAAATTGTTGGGTCAGTACGATTGGCTCGATTCTCTAGCGAAGCAGTGACTGTGGCAATAGTAGCATACATGGACATCCGATGGATAAGAATAGAGATTTGTCGATCAGATAATCCGTCAATATTCCATTCATAAATAGCTTCTCCACTATAAGAAGTATTTGTTTGAATCCAATCTCTTTCCTCTATTAGAACATCTTGAGGAGTTGGAAGTGGATAATAAGCAGTAGACATATGGGGAATATCAGCGTATTTTTTTTTCCGGTTGTTTTTTAATCATACCTTTTAGCTTATTTAGCTCGGAAGAGATTACATCTCCAGTATTTTGAGTAGATTCGATATTATCAGCAAAATTAGACTCAAGATTTTGTACAAAATCATCAGAAATATTAAGAGGTTGAATGTTTAAACGAGAGAATTTTTTGTCTAAGAGTTTCTAATTGGTCTAATTGAGAAACCTTTTCAAATCCTTCTATTCAGGAGGTCTTTGGATACAAGGTTTAGATAAAATATAGCTCTCTTCATCTTTGTTTTTGGAAGTAGAAGGAATGTCAGAGGAATTCATCTGGGTACTAAGTTTGTTAACTAACTCAATTAATTCGTCAAGTTTTTTATCAAGAGAGGAAATATGTTCTCCTAAAATCTTAACATAAAGACTCAAATAATTATTTTGGGCGATAAGGTTATTTATTTCAGAAACAATAATTTTTCCAACATCTTCACTGACAAATTTTTGGAAAGCAGAAAAAGTCATTCCTGTATTATTGGGTAATATAAAGGAAGACTGAGGAGGATAAAGTGCCTGAGTAATTGTATCATCAGAATTTTGATAAGATCTTTCAATTATTTTGATATATGACGGCAAATATGCAGACATGAACCATGGTACAAAAAAAATGATTTTATTATGTAAGACACATATATCATAGAATTCTTCAGAAATATTTCGTAATTCATCAGGATTATAAGTTTCAAAAAACCATGTCATAAAGGTTTTCCATGTTTCTGAAAAAAAATTTACCTTTTATAAATGCTATTTATCCTTATACGCATGTTGATGTAAATGGTTTTAAGGCTACTTATAAAAATAAACAAATCTCTTATCCCTTGTTATAGGATTAGTAACAAAAGGATAAGAGATGGGTTTTTGAGAATACTAAAATATCATCAATATAGACAATGATAAAGTCCATATAGGGATTAAAAATGTCATTCATAATTTTTTGAAATCCAGAAGGAGCATTTTTTAAACTAAATGGCATAACATTCCATTCATACTGTCCAAAAGGGACATTAAAAGTAGTTCTATAAGTATGCTCTTTATCAATTTGAATTTGCCCATAACCAGATTTTATATCAAATTTAGAAAATATATTAGCATCATATAATCTAGAAAGTAAGTCTTTTTTGTTTGGTATAGGATATCGAATCCATTTTAAAACTTTATTCAGAGGTTTATAGTTTATAACTAATCGAGGTACTCCTCATTCTTTTTCAGCAACATTATTAATATAAAAAGCAGTACAAGACCAAGGGAATTTTGAAGGTTTTATAAGACTCTTTTGCAGAAGACTATCAATTTCTGTCTTACAGAATTCTACTAACTCTGTATTCATTTGACAGGGTCGAGATTTTGTTGGAATTTTTTCTTCACTGAAGTTATTTTCATAAGGAAGAGAAACAATATGCTTCTTTCTATTCCAGAAAGCATTTGGATGATCAGCACAAATATCAAGAATTAATTGATTAGAAATTATTTTATTTTTTCTTGGAATTTTACTGATGTTAAAGTATCAAAAATATTAATACTCATTAGTTCTAATTGTAAAAAATTAATTTGCTTTTGTTTCATACTGATAAGGGCATTTATATCCCTTGTTACAGGATTAGTAACAAAAGGATAAGAGATTAGATGAATTCCTCTGACATTCCTTCTACTTCCAAAAACAAAGACGAAGAGAGCTATATTTTATCTAAACCTTGTATCCAAAGACATCCTGAAATAGTAGGATTTGAAAAGGTTTCTCAATTAGACCAATTAGAAAAACTCTTAGACAAAAAATTCTCTCATTTAAACATTCAACCTCTTAATATTTCTGATGATTTTGTACAAAATCTCGAGTCTAATTTTGCTGATAATATCGAATCTACTCAAAATACTGGAGATGTAATCTCTTCCGAGCTAAATAGGCTAAAAGGTATGATTAAAAAACAATCAGAAAAAAAATACGCTAACCCAAAGATATTCCAAGCCTAATAAATCCTATAGAAATAAACGTTCTAGGCATATAACCAAAGAAGAACGTGAAACTAGAAAATCCATCCGTAAGTCTACTAGATTCACCAAAAATAGATCAAAAAGAGAGTTGGCAAAAATTAAGTGCTATAAGTGCAACCAGTATGGTCATATAGCTCCAAACTGCAAATTACAAAAACTCAAGTCCTTAGGACTTTCTGAAGAAGTTCATGACCAAGTTTATAATTTGTTGTATAACTCTGATTTCGAATCTAATTCTACATCTGAAAATGATTTTGAATTACCTAAT